>NC_091989.1:26573528-26578528 GCF_044704955.1 Pristiophorus japonicus | reverse complement strand
TGGAGTAAATTGGACAGCAATTTCCGGGATCTGCACATGAATAGTTAAACGAGGGAAACCAGAAGTTGCTGGCCGATTTACCTTGCTCTCCACAAGCTTCGCGATGTCGGTACCTTGTTGAGAGATTTGGCATTCAAACACATGAAGGACGTGAACTTGTGATACTTACCTGCTAGAAACCCACTAAACTTGCCACAAAAAGTTAGGGTTTGTCTTTTCAAATGTAGATTAATTTTTAATGGCATTATAAGCCTTAATTACTCTCAAACAATCACTCTGGCACTGAAAATTTACTTTTACATGAATGGAGTCTCATTCCTTCAGATTTTAATTATTGTTGGAGGTTTAAAAATGTTTAAAATGTAAATAAAATATATTTGTTTTACTTTTTCTGTCTCTTTTTATCTCTCTCTTAATCCCTTCTTTTCCTCCTTGTTTTACTTTCTGTACGTTAGTTTACATTGGATTAAATACTCGAATTGACACTTTCTGGTTTAGACACTGTGTGCCTCAGTAAGGATTCTTCAATTTGATTGGTTGAAGAGACACGCTGTTGCTCTCCTTGTTCACACAGGTCCAGGATCACCTGTAGAGGGTGTTGTGCTGAACTGGTTCTCTAATTACCATAAATTGCCATCCAAAAGCCCACGAAAAGTCTGAGGGCAGTTGTAAGCGCGTGCTGCTCCTTGCCTGCTGACCGCAAAATATGGGCCAGTGACTACACTTCAAAAAGTACTTCATTGGCTGCAAAGCTTGAGGACAGGAAAGGCGCTAGATAAATACAAGTCTTTGTTTCAACCCTCGACCTGTGCTGAGCTAGCTGGAATTTCGGTTGCAGAGAGCCATGAAACCAGCCAGGGTTCCCTCCCGCTCCTGATGCCAGTCGCTTGACCTACTGTTAGAAAGTGGGTGGTTGGGTGAGGACGTGAACTAGGCTGGCTGCGATGCCCCCCAGGATTGAACAGCCTGCTGATACCCATCGTCTGAGCTCATGCGTTAAGGATGCTCACTCGATGCACTGTTGGGAGGAGGCTGACGCTGGTAGGACAGCAATCTGGCAGTGCTCAGCACCTTCAGAGGATGGCAAGGAAATAATTGGAGGGGTAGTGACCTCAGATACAGTAAATAGTGGGTATATGCAGGGCAAGGTGCTGTGCCATCTCTCTCCTTGTGTCCGTCTTTCCCTTCCTATCTCCGTTCCTGTGTGCCTCTCTGTTCCCATGTATCCCACTCTCATTGCTGTATGACAGATGAAGCTGTCACTCCTGCTCTATTCAATTTTAAAGCAATAATAGTAATTTGTTCAAAAGATTCTGTTCTGTGATTTATCCTACTACAAAATACGTGACAATCCCAGGGCAGGTACAGCATGGGTGAGAGACAAAGTAAAGCTCCCTTTACACTGTTCCATTAAACACCCACCCCACCCAACCCCACCCAACCCCACCTTCATCCACCCACTCACCCACCCCACCTTCACCCACCTCACCTACACCCAACCCCACCTACACGCATTCCACCTTCACCCATCCCACCTACACCCAACCCCACCTACACCCACCCCACCTACACCCACCCACCTACACCCACCCCACCTACACCCACCCACTCACCCAACCCCACCTACACCCAACCCCACCTTCATCCACCCACTCACCCACCCCACCTACACCCACCCCACCTTCACCCATCCCACCTTCACCCACCCCACCTTCACCCACCCCACCTACACCCAACCCCACCTACACCCACCCACTCACCCAACCCCACCTACACCCAACCCCACCTTCATCCACCCACTCACCCACCCCACCTACACCCACCCCACCTTCACCCACCCCACCTACACCCAACCCCACCTACACCCACCCCACCTTCATCCACCCACTCACCCACCCCACCTATACCCACCCCACCTTCACCCACCCCACCTTCACCCACCCCACCTTCACCCACCCCACCTACACCCACCCCACCTACACCCACCCCACCTACACCCAACCCCACCTACACCCACCCACTCACCCAACCCCACCTACACCCAACCCCACCTTCATCCACCCACTCACCCACCCCACCTACACCCACCCCACCTTCACCCACCCCACCTACACCCAACCCCACCTACACCCACCCCACCTTCATCCACCCACTCACCCACCCCACCTTCACCCACCCCACCTTCACCCACCCCACCTTCACCCACCCCACCTACACCCACCCCACCTACACCCACCCCACCTACACCCAACCCCACCTACACCCAACCCCACCTACACCCACCCACTCACCCAACCCCACCTACACCCAACCCCACCTACACCCACCCACTCACCCAACCCCACCTACACCCAACCCCACCTACACCCAACCCCACCTACACCCACCCACTCACCCAACCCCACCTACACCCACCCCACCTACACCCACCCATTCACCCACCCCACCTACATCCACCACTCACCCAACCCCACCTACACCCACCACACCTACATCCACCCCACCTACATCCACCCAACTACACCCACTCCACCTACATCCACCCAACTACACCCACCCCACCTACACCCACCCACTCACCCAACCCCACCTACACCCACCACACCTACACCCACCCCACCTACATCCACCCAACTACACCCACCCCACCTATACCTAACCCTACCTACTCCCAACCCCACCTACACCCACCCACTCATCCAACCCCACCTACACCCACCCCACCTACATCCATCCACTCACCCAACCCCACCTACACACACCCCACCTACATCCACCCACTCACCCAACCCCACCTACACCCACCCCACCTACATCCACCCAACTACACCCACCCCACCGACATCCACCCAACTACACCCACCCCACCTACATCCACCCACTCACCCAACCCCAGCTACACCAACCCCACCTACACCCAACCCCATCTACATCCACCCACTCACCCACCCCACCTACACCCACCCACTCACCCAACCCCACCTACACTCACCCACTCACCCAACTCACCTACACCCACCCCGCCTACACCCACCTTACTACACCCACCCCACCTACACCCACCCACTCACCCAACTCACTTACACCCACCCCACGTACACCCACCTTACTACACCCACCCTGCTTACACAAACCCACCCCACCTACACCCACTCACTACAACCCACCCCACCCACACCCACACCCACCCCACCTACACCCACCCCACCTACACCCAGCCCTCCTACACCCACCCCGCCTACACTCACCTACACCCACCCCACCTACACCCACCCCGCCCACACCCACCCCACCTACGCCCACCCCATCCCATCCACACCCACCCCTCCTACACCCACCCCGCCTACACCCACCTACACCCACACCTACCCCACCTACACCCACTCCACCTTCACCCATCCCACCTACACCCACCCAACCCCACCTCTGACAGTCCAAACCCACCTACATACAACAACACCACCTATAATCCATTGCCCATCTGTCTGCAATGGAGAAAGATGTTAACTTGCTGCCCATCTGCCTGATCTACTGCCAACATCAGATCAAATGGTCCTTCTTCGTCAATGGGTCAAATTACCCCGAACTTAACAAATGAAGGGGGCTTTCCAGGGGCTCAAGAGGAGTTGGCATCGCTAATCTCGACGCATACCGTGTCTGCACCGATATAACTGTATTTTGCAGAGAGTAATCAATTATTCAGCCTTGTGTGTGTGTGTCGGGGGAATCTATACATAAAATTGAAGAAATGCTACAGCTAGATCAAAATAAAATACTTGGGGTTTTTTTGTGGAAAACTGCATCTATCTCCATGCATGTTCCTGCTTCAGCAGTAGCCAGATCTGGTAACCATGTATTATTAAGGAGGCTCCATTATCTGTGTGTATATATATGTGTGTGTGCATATATATGTATATATATGCACACAAATATATGTACTCACGGCATTCACAAATATATATACATACACACACACAAATATATATGCACGCACACACATATTGATACACATGCACTAATATATACACAAATTTATATATGCACACACATATATACACACATACACACACAAATATATACACACACACACACAAACAAATATGTGTGTATATATATATATTGTATATTTGTGTGTGTGTATATATTTGTGTGTGTGTGTGTGTGTCTGTGTGTGTGTATATATTTGTTTGTGTGTGTGTGTATATATTTGTGTGTGTATGTGTGTATATATGTGTGTGCATATCTAAATTTGTGTATATATTAGTGCATGTGTATCAATATGTGTGTGCGTGCATATATATTTGTGTGTGTGTATGTATATATATTTGTGAATGCCGTGAGTACATATATTTGTGTGCATATATATACATATATATATTTGTGTGTATATATATATATGGGTGTTTGTGTGTATATAGACACATATATACACAAACATACAGAGCTAGTTGATCATGCTAGAGCTTTTGATGTTGTTCACATGGACTATCAAAAGGCATTTGATAAAGTACCACATAATAGACATATTAGCAAAGTTGAAGCCCATGGGATCAAATGGGCAATGGCAACATGGATACGAAATTGGCTAAGGGACAGAAAGCAGAGTGTACAGTTGGACCTCTCTGGTCCAGCATCCTCGGCACCTGACCGGTGCCGGACCAGAGAATTTTTCGAACCACGGGAGGTCAACTGGTGACAACGGTGCTGACAATGTCACGAATGCATTCTGTGCATGCATTGCGCAGAAGCCTACTGCGCAGCATTTAGTCCAGAATCACTCCGTTTTTTAAAATCCTCAGGCACCTCAATCAGCCATTTTTCCTTCCCTTCCCTTTCCCTACCCGGCCCGCTTATCTCAAGCAACACCAACACCAACACCTCAAAAAACTGCATACATACACACAAAACAAAACTAGAGATTGAAGATAAAGTGGAGGATAAAGTCAAGGAGAGACGCCAACCCTTACCCACGATCCTACTCCCGGCGCCACTCCTTGTGT
>NC_091989.1:24302701-24367701 GCF_044704955.1 Pristiophorus japonicus | reverse complement strand
ATAATCATTAGTAAATTACACTGAAATGCTTTCATTTTACTGAACGCCCAGATATGGGAGCAGCGTTCACATCTTGGAGAGACCTTACAAAAAGTTGAGGGAACTTTATCAATGGAGAAGGTGCCGGAGTTCCAGTTCCAGAAGTGGGCACTGTTGGTTATACTTGCAAGAGACATTAGAAAGTGTAGGGCTGATCTTGTGCTGTTGGCTCGGGCTGGTGCAAAGCTGATGAAAGGTAGTGAGATGGCTCTCAGCAATGTCACAGGGTTAGCTCGCCTAATTATTCCGAGCTGCTCGAGTGGTTTCAGCCTTGTGCAGGGAACTCACTTAATGCGGGGCCTGCAAGATCGTGCTTTGGCTGGAATTTAAAGTGAAGAGGCCACTTAAAGGCAAGTAAAGGTGGGGGCAAAAATTCATAAATCCTTTATAAAGGTTCAGATTGTATTTGAACCTATTTGGAAGGGTCTGCCATGGTTGGAAGTGAAACATAGGAACAGGAGGAGGCTATTCAGCCCCTCAAGCCTGTTCCAGTATTCAATTAGATCATGGCTAATCTGTATCTTAACTCCAACTATCTGCCTTGGTTCCATAACCCTTAATGCCCTTACCTAACAAAAGTCTATCAATATCAGTTTTTTGGGGGGGGTGTACAGGGAGTTCCAGATTTCCACTACCCTTTGTGTGAAGTAATCCTTCCTGACTTCACCCCTGAGCAGTCTAGCTCTAACTTTAAAGTTATGCCCCCTTGTTCTGGACTCCCCACCAGGGAAAATAGTTTCTCTCTATCTACCCTAACAACTTCTTTAATGAAACACCCCAATTATATCATCCCTTAACCTTCTCTACTCAAGGGATTACAAACCTAGTCAATGCTACCTGTCCTAATAATTTAACCCTTTTCCGATGGTATCATTCTGGTGAATCTACAGTGCACTCCTCCAATGCCAATATATCATTTCTGAGGTGCGGTGCCCAGAATTGATCGCAGTACTGCAGATGTAGTCTAACCCGAGCTCTGTAAAACTGTAACATAACAACAACAACTTGTATTTATATAGCGCCTTTTAACTTAGTGAAACGTCCCAAGGTGCTTCACAGGAGTATTATAAGGCAAAAAATTTGATACCGAGCTACCCAAGTAGAAATTAGGGCAGGTGACCAAAAGCTTGATCAAAGAGGTAGGTTTTAAGGAATGTCTTAAAGGAGGAAAGAGAGGTGGAGAGATTTAGGCAGGGAATTCCAGAGCTTGGGGCTTAGGCAACAGAAGGCACGGCCACCAATGGTTGAGTGATTATAATCAGGGATGCTCAAGAGGGCAGAATTAGAGGAGCGCAGACATCTGGGGGATGGGGAGGGGGGTGGGGTGGTGGCGGGGAGTGTGGGGCTGGAGATTACAGAAATAGCGAGGCCATGGAGGGATTTGAAAACAAGGATGAGAATTTTGAAATTGATGGGGTTGGACAGACTGGATGGGAAGTCTAGAACAAGGGATCACAGTCTCAGGATACGGGGTAGGAAATTTAGGACTGAGATGAGGAGAAATGTTTTCACCCAGAGGGTGGTGAACCTGTGGAATTCTTTACCACAGAAGGCTATGGAGGCCAAGTCACTGAATATCTTTAAGAAGGAGATAGATAGAATTCTAGACACAAAAGGCACCAATGGGTATGTGGGAAAAAACAGGAATATGGTATTGAGATAGAGGATCAGCCATGATCATATTGAATGGTGGTGCAGGCTCGAAGGGCCGAATGGCCTACTACTGCTCCTATTTTCTATGCTTCTATGTATCTATGAGGTGTTGCTCAACTGGGAGCCAATGTAGGTCAGCAAGCACAGGGGTGATGGGTGAGAGGAGTGAGTGGATAATAAAATGTAGCTTGAAAGAATGGGTTATTTTTGTCAAATTAAGACTGGTTTAATCTCAGCTGTTGTGCCCTCTGGTCATATAGCCAAAGACTTGCACAATGTACTGGTGGGCTGTTGGTGTCCATAGTTCTGGAGTTTCCACCAGAGGTTAGACTCAGATTGTGGCGGAAGTGCAGCGAATCAGGATAGGAAGCCCAGAAGAGCCGAGGGCTCGGGCAGCACGGGCCTGCCCACACTGCGATATGTGTGCGCACTAGGTCCGTGCAGCAGAGCAGGTCTCCAGTCGTCCTGGTTAACCCTTGCCACTGGATAAAGGCCTCACTCTGTCGAGCCCATGTGGTGGCTGGTGTGCAACGGTCACCAAACGTTAAAAAAATCCACGCACAGGTTTCTTCCACCCTTCAATTGGAGTTCAGGACTGGAACATCGGGTCCTTCATTGAAACATCTGTGAACTCATGTGGAAGCAAGTCATCCTCGTTCGAGGAACCGCCTATGATGATGATGATGGATGAACGGGACTTGGTGTGAGTTAGGACATGGGCAGCCCATTTTAGGATGACCTCAAGTTTACTTAGGGTAGAATGTGGTAGACCAGCCAGGAGGGCATTGGAATAGTCAAGTCTAGAGGTAACAAAGGCACTCCTATGTATTACAGTCCCCTTGAGATAAAGGCCAACATATTTTAGCATTTTATTTGTACCTGTCCACTCTCTGCTCCTCCACAACTCCTCGCTTCTCACCATTCTTCGGTCCAAAGTGGATGAGCTCACGCTGTCCCACATTGAACGCAAACTGCCACAGTTTTGCCCACTCAATGCTAGGAAATGTACAAAGCTGCATATTTGGATAACAGCAAGCCTATGGTGTCTGCTGTAAATGTAGACAGGTGTCCCTTTGATTATTTCTGCACAATGCTCACCCTCATGCTCACTGTCGCAAGAAGAATTCCCATAGGGGTGCCCCTCCGAACACTTTAAGGTGTGAAAAACTCTCCGGAATGCTACCCACTGAGCCACGACTGGTGCTTCAGGGAAGCCATTTCAAGAATTCAGGCACCGGGTCCATGATTTTCCGCCCTTTAAAAATTAACACACACAAGTTATCCGGTTCACGAACCAGATCTCTGCACCTAAGGTTGCCATTTCTGGCAGGCCATCTTCCTGGATGATTCTCGACTCTCGGTCAAACAGGCTTTTCCCCCCCGTCTCTAATATTTTTATAACTAATAAATGAAACTAAACAGACGTTTTTTTTATGCCGCTATGATTTTTCTCCCGGGTGTTGCTCGCAGCCGTGTCCTGCAGATCAATTCTTGGAAACTCCAGGACAGATCGGGAAGATCAGCAACTTTGTCCTGCATTCCTGATACCTGCTCCCTTCATGTATAGCTCTGGACCGGGAGTGTGAACTCATAAAAATGTGCCCAATTAAGTTCAAGATGTCCCAGCTGAATGTATTGCTTGAAGAATGTCCTAAATGAGTTTGTGATTTGCTAATTAACACTATGATTCTTTATTGCAGTAATATTTTCCTTGTTTGTTTGACAAGCCCCTTCCCATCCTCTGGTATAAGAACTGGTGCAGATAAGAGTTACTCTTTTCGTGGTAAAATCCCCCGGTCTGCTATTTGAACGCAGGCCTCAAATAATTGTTTGCTAAACTCAAATAGTGTGATTCCAACCTCTGGGTGTCCAACTGTTGCAGATGGACTGGTACATGTATAGGAAAATGCCTTGTATGGAGAGGTGCCTTATACAGTGGGTTTAACATCACTGAACCTGACTATTTCCCTTTTACTTCACGTGTGTACTCGGTGTGTGCTGCACATGTACAGGAGCGGACACTGAGACACACACACATCGTACAGTACCAGACTAGAGTGAATCGTTCCCTTTTACCTGGTGTGTACTGTACATGTACAGGAGCTGGCACTGAGCTGTACAGTATCAGACTGGAATGAATCATTCTCTTTGACCCCATTTTTACTGTACATGCACAACAGTCACATGAGCTGTATACTCCCAGACAGGATTGACTCATCCCCTTTTATACCTTGCATCGTGTACATGCACAGGGGTTGACACATGTACTGTGTTGAAGGAACAGGGGATTTAATGAGTCCCACTGACGTCACAGGATATTAAGCTTAGTGATGCTGCTATTAAATATAATCACCCTCACTGCCCGTGCAGGAAGTGAGAGTTTTCTAAAGATGATTTTATAGCTTGTAATAATTTCAATGCAACATTGTAAGACCTGCCACAGTAAAATTAGTCAGACTGTAAAATACGACTGTATCCTGGCTGCAGACTTGACCCGTACCCATTCTGAACGCTAGTACAGGAAGTGCACAATTGCAATTGTAAATCTGTAAGTTGAACCCAATACGAGGATAGCGCTTGCAAACGGATTTATTGCCCTGGCGTCAATTTCTTTGACGCACTTTTTTTGGGGGAAGAATTTGCATTAAAGCAAAATAATGGTTTGTTTTTTAGAATAACCTACAGATGTAAGATGTCCCTTTCACTGCAGACAATCAGAGTTTGCAATGCTCTCCTTTCTCCATTGTTTGCAGGGGAGGAAAGGGGTAGCGGGTCAGCTTTTTAATAAAATTCCACCCATTCCGGTCAACAGCGTCGGCCATGACGTCCGATGGTCTTTGGATTCCTCCGATGTAAAAGATATGGAAATAAGTTTAAAGCACAAAAGGATGGACTCGGGCTGGAGTTTCGCGCGCGCCTCTTCGATCTGTCACTCAACGCGGCAAGCCGGGGTCTGGGGTGGGGAATCCCTGACGTCATGCAGACCGTCACCATGGAGACTCCGGGCCAGTGTCTGAAAGACAAAGAGGGCGGCTTCCTGTGATCCCGGGAGAGGACCTGTCCATCACACCCACGCGCTACAGCAATTCAAAAGGAAAGACCTTTTAATCAATTATGTTTTTTTTTAAATCACTTGAGGATATATATATATATATATATAAAATCGCAGGAAGAATTTGATTTAAATTCGTGTATAAAGAGCAAGAAAGAGATTTTGCAAGTTACAGAATGTTTTAATCAGATTCCAGATAATCCATAGTTTAATCGATTTATTTTAGTTCACAGCAAGAAATTGACGAACTCCGTTTCTTTGGTGAGGGGTGTCTTCTCTCCTCTCCCGAAGACATTGGCCCGTGCTGAGCTAGTGGTCTGTTCTGAATGGCCATTCTCAGTGTGTGAGCCGTGACAGTGATTGCCAACTGACCATTCAACCATGTGGGGCATTAGATGAGATGTCTTATTCTGTCTGTTATGTATGTAAACATTACCAATGTGTAAGACTTACCACCAGGGGTGCACCTGTGGGAGACCAAAGGTCACCTGCACACCCTGGGCAAGAAGGTATAAAAGGCAGTATACCATGCTGCTTCTTCACTCTGGAGTTACAATGAAGAGACCAAGGTCACAACAGTTTGAGCTTAAGATATACAATGTTGTGGAGTTACTCAACGTAACACTGTCCTCACCTGTCAGCCACATGGGCACACTTTCCACTGTGGGTTACTGGATATCGACGTGGAGCTAGGACCCGGGCCGGTTTTCATTCCTAACCCAGGAGCACTTGAGAAAATTACAGCACCTTTCTGTTGCCCCATCTTAGATCAGCTAACTAGACTGAGGATTGGAATCTTACACCTTCCCATAGAATCATAGAAGTTTACAGCACGGAAAGAGGCCATTTTGGCCCATTGCGTCAGTGCCGGCCAACAAGAGGCTATCCAGCCTAATCCCACTTTCCAGCTCTAGGTCTGCAATCCTGCAGGTTACGGCATTTCAAGTGCATATCCAAGTGCTATTTAAATGTGGTGAGGGTTTCTGCCTCTACCACCCTTTCAGACAGCGAGTTCCAGACCTCTACAGTCCTCTGTGAAAAGGATTTCCCCTCAAATCCCCTCTAAACCTTCTACCAATTACTTTAAATTTATGTCCCCTGATTGTTGACCCCTTTGCTAAGGGAAATAGACCCTTTCTATCCACTATACCTAGGCTCCTCATAATTTTACACACCTCAATGAGGTCTCCCCTCAGCCTCCTCTGTTCAAAGGAAAACAAACCCAGCCTATCCAATCTGTCCTCATAGCTAAGATTCTCCACTCCTGGCAACATCCTCATAAATCTCCTCTGTACCCTCGCCAGTATAATCACATCCTTCCTGTAATGTGGTGACCAGAACGGCACACAGTACTCCAGCTGTGGCCTAACCTACAGTTCAAGCATAACCCCCCTGCTCTTGTATTCTATGCCTCAGCTAATAAAGGCAAGCATTCCATATGCCTTCTTAATCACCTTATCTACCTGGCTTGTTACCTTCAAGAATCTGTGGACATGCACGCCAAGATCCCTTTGTTCCTCTACACTTCTCAGTGTCCTATCGTTTAATGTGTATTCCTTTTCCTTGTTAGCCCTCCACAAATGCATTACCTCACACTTCACCGGATTAAATTCCATTTGCCACTGTTCTGCCCACCTGACCAGTTGATGGATATCTTCCTGCAGTCCGTAGCTTTCTTTTTCAATATCAACCACACAGCTGATTTTAGTACCATCTGCAAACTTCTTAACCATACCCCCTATATTCAAGACTAGATAATTGATGTATACCACAAAAAGCAAGGGACCTAGTACTGATTTCTACGGAACCCCACTGGAAACATCCTTCCAGTCACAAAAACACCCATCAACCATAACGCTTTGCTTCCTGCCTTTGAGCCAATTTTGGATTCAATTTGCCACTTTGCCCTGGATCCCATGGGCTTTTACTTTGGTGACCAGTCTGCCATGTGGGACCTTATCAAAAGCTTTGCTAAAATCCATATACACTACATCATACGCATTGCCCTCATCGACCCTCCTGGTTACCGCCTCGAAAAATTCAATCAAGTTAGTCAGACACGACCTTCCCTTATCAAATCCATGCTGACTGTCCTTGATTAACAAGGGAAGGGAATACACATTAAATGATAGGACACTGAGAAGTGTAGAGGAACAAAGGAACCTTGGAGTGCATGTCCACAGATTCTTGAAGTTAACAGGCCAGGTAGATAAGGTGGTTAAGAAGGCATATGGAATGCTTGCCTTTAAATGAAGATTTATCCTGTCCTTCAGGATTTTTTCCAATAATTTTCCCACCACTGAGGTTAGGCTGACTGGCCTGTAATTACTCGGTCTATCCCTTTATCCCTTCTTAAACAAAGATACAACATTAGCAGTCCTCCAGTCCTTTGGCACCACACCTGAAGCCAGAGAGGATTGGAAAATGATGGTCAAAGCCTCTGCTATTTCATCTTTTGCTTTGCTTAACAGCCTGGGATACATTTCATCCAGGCCTGGAGACCTATCCACTTTCAAAGCTGCTAAACCCCTTAATATCTCCTCCCTCACTATGTCTATTTCATCTAATATTTCACACTCCTCCTCGATAGCAGTGTCTGCATCGCCTCTCTCTTTTGTGAAAACAGACGCAAAGTATTCATTAAGAATCATACCCACATCTTCCACCTCCACACACACATTACCCTCATGGTCTCTAATAGGCCCTACCCTTTCTTTAGTTATCCTCTTGCTCTTAATATATTTATAAAACGTCTTTGGGTTTTCCTTGATTTTACTTGTCAAGAATTTTTCATGCTCTCTCTTTGCTGTCCTAATATCCTTTTTAATTTCACCCCTGCACTTTCTATATTCCTCTAGAGATTCTGAAGTATTTAGCCCCCGGTATCTATCATAAGCTTCTCTTTTTTTCTTTATCCTACCTTGTATGTCCCTTGACATCCAGGGGGCTCTAGATTTGTTTGGAGCACCCTTTTTCTTTAAGGGCACATATTTAGCCTGAACCCTCTGGATCTCCTCTGGGTCCAAATGGTTCAACGACTGACTGGGAAAACTCCCTGAGACTCTTTTTCTTCACTGTAACGCTCTCTGACACTGCATCCAGCCCCTACCTTCTCCTAAATATAATAATATTTGCATTTATATACCTCATCTTTTGATTAAGCACTTTACAGCCTTCTAGACTCAACATTGAGTTCAACAATTTCAGATCATAACCACTGCTTTCGGACAGCAGGCGCTGGTAATAATTCTGCTGTGGTCATTTTCAACTCCTCTCGACTCATCATTTGTTTGGTACATTGATGACTGTATTGGTGCCGTTTCCTGCACTCGCCCCGAACTGGAAAATTTCATGAACTTTGCTTCCAATTTCCACACTTCCCTCACCTTCACATATTCCATCTCTGACTCACCTCCATTCAGTCCGCAAGCTTCCAGTCACTTTAATTCTCCGCTCCATTCCCACTCTGACCTCTTTGTCCTCGGCCTCTTACACTGTTCCAATGAAACTCAATGTAAGCTCGAGGGACAGCACCTCATCTTTCGATTAGGCACTATAGCCTTCCGGACTCAACACTGAGTTCAACAATTTCAGGCCATATTCTCTGCCCCCATTTTTTCAGCTGACAGCTGTTGTTGATGATTCTGCCATTTCCATTTACACCTCCTCTAGAAATATAATTTGTTTCTTTACTTGTCCCTTTGCCTTGCACCAGCATCCCTTTTGTCATTTAATCTCTCCACCCTATCACTGACCTTCCCCTTTGTTCTTATCACCCCACCCACCTTTCCCTGCCTTTGTAATTGCTCAAAAACCTGTCACGTCTCTAACTTTTTCCAGTTCTGATGAAAGGTTATCGACCTGAAATGTAGCTCTATTTGTCTCTCCACAGATGCTGCCTGACCCGCAGAGTATTTCCAGTATTTTCTGTTTTTATTTGTATTTATACAGTTCTTTTACAAAGAAAGAAAGACTTGCATTTATATAGCGCCTTTCACAACCTAAGGACGTCCCAAAGCACTTTGCAACCAATTAAGTACTTTTTGAAATGTATTCACTATTGTAACGTAGGAAACGCAACAAACGCACAAGATCCCATAACATTTGGAAAGACACGGATTAATCAGAGACAGTCCGCATGGATTTGTTAAAGGAAGGTCGTGTCTGACTAACTTGATTGAATTTTTCGAGGAGGTAACCAGGAGGGTCGATGAGGGTAATGCGTATGATGTAGTGTATATGGATTTTAGCAAAGCTTTTGATAAGGTCCCAAATGGCAGACTGGTCACAAAAATAATAGCCCATGGGATCTAGGGCAAAGTGGCAAGTTGGATCCAAACTTGGCTCGGAGGCAGAAAGCAAAAGTTGATGAGTGTTTTTGTGACTGGAAGGCTATATCCAATGGGGTTCTGTAGGGCTCAGCGCTGGGTCCCTTGCTTTTTGTGGTATACATCAATGACTTGGACTTAAATGTTGGGGGTATGATTAAGAAGTTTGCAGATGACACTAAAATAGGCTGTGTGGTTGATAATGAAGGAGTTAGATGTAGTCCTTACTACTAGGGGGATCAAAGGGTATGGCGAGAAAGCAGGAATGGGATACTGAAGTTGCATGTTCAGCCATGAACTCATTGAATGGTGGTGCAGGCTCGAAGGGCCAAATGGCCTACTCCTGCACCTATTTTCTATGTCTATGTTTCTATGAAGAAGAAAGCTGCGGATTGCAGGAAGATATCAATGTACTGGTCAGGTGGGCAGAACAGTGGCAAATGGAATTCAATCCGGATAAGTGTCAGGTAATGCATTTGGGGAGGTCTAACAAGGCAAGGGAATACACATTAAATGATATGATATTGAAAAGTGTAGTGGAACAAAGGGATCTTGGCATGCATGTCCACAGATCCTTGAAGGTAGCAGGCCAGGTAGATAAGGTGGTTAAGAAGGCATATGGAATACTTGCCTTTATAAGTCGAGGCATGGAATACAAGAACAAGGAGGTTATGCTTAAAGTGTATAAAACATTGGTTAGGCTAGAGCTGGAGTACTGTGTGCAGTTCTGATCACGACATTACAGGAAAGATGTGATTGCACTGGAAAGGGTGCAGAGGAGATTTACAAGAATGTTGCCTGAACTAGAGAATTTTGGCTATGAGGAAAGATTGGAGATGCTGGGTCTGTTTTCTTTGGAACAGAGGAGGCTAAGGGGAGACCTGATTGAGGTGTATAAAATTATGAGGGGCCTGGATAGAGTGGATAGGGAGGACCTGTTTCCCTTGACAGAGGAGTCATCAACCAGGGGGCATAGGTTTAAAGTAATTGGGGGAGGTTTCGAGGAGATATGAAGGGAAATTTCTTCACCCAGAGCATGGTTGTGGTCTGGAACTCACTGCCTGAAAGGGTGGTAGAGGCAGAAACCCTCACCACATTTAAAAGATACCTGGATTTGCACTTAAAGTGCCGTAACCTACAGGGCTACGGACCAAGAGCTGGAAAGTGGGATTAGGCTGGATAGTTCTTGGTCGGCCGACGTGGACATGATGGGCCTCCTTCTTGGTGTAAATTTCTATGATTCTATGATTCTAACAGCAATGTGATAATGACCGGGTTATCTGTTTTAGTAATGTTGGTTGAGGAATAAATATTGACCCCAGGACACTGGGAAGAACTCCCTTTCCTCTTTTTCAAAATAGTGCCATAGGATCTTTTATGTTAACCTGAGAGAGCAACAGGGTCTTGGTTTAACATCTCATCTGAAAGACGGCAACTCTGACCATGTAGCACTCCCTAGCACTGCATTGGGAGTGTCAGTCTGCAATATGCACTCAACGCTCTGGAGTGGACCTTGAAGCCACTACTGTCTGACTCAGGCAAAATTGCTATCCACTGAGCCACAGATAACCCAGGGGCACTGAAACCACTTGTAATGGGTATGAACTCGAGTCACCTCAATTTAAGCAGCCTTTGACAAATTAGGAGATCACTCTGGGGGAGGAGAGATGCATCAACCGATGTGGAAAGAATATATGGTCCAGACACCAAGTGATGCTGTGTGCTCCTTCAGACCTCAGTGCATGGAAAATGGACCTCAGTTGGGAAGAATAAGGAATGTTATAACACCTTCAGATGAGACATAAATCCAAGGCCGCATCCACCTGTCCAAGGGGATGTTAAAGATTCTGTGGCACTAAATGAGTTCTCCCTGTGTGCTGACTAACAGGGACACCATCAATGACAAATTATCTGGTCATTAATCTCAGGTAATTTTAAAACTCACCCGCCTTGTGAAAAATTATCAGGATCAGATCAGCTGCCTAGTGTAAAATGGGCAGGTGTAAATCAGGCAGGTGTAAATCCTGTTAACCATGCCCGTATCGGAGGCGATGGATAGCACTCAGGATCCTCACAGTTGAAGCTCATAAAAACATATTTGCGATTTACCATCGGAGACAACAGACTATCTTTGCTGGCCATCCTGAATATCGAGAATGATAAGGCTCAAAATATCTTGGTGAACAAAGTTTTTTTTATTTGTTATTATTATTTATTAGTTCAGTGTTTAATTTAATGCTTAGTTTAAATGTCACTTAGCTATAATGTTGCTTTTGATGACATATCTTTTGCCATTTAAATGATAAAAAAGATTGTGAGATTACAGCTTTATTTCTGAAACTTTCGTTAATACAGGTACTACTACATTCTTAAACTCAAAGAAAGGGTGACAAAATACAAAATCGACCAGAACTCCATTTTGCTGAAGGCCAGCCCTGGGGGTGGGGTGGGGGGAGATCTGTGGAGGCCGACGATCCAGGAGCTGCAATAATCAGCATTGACCTGGCAGCACATATTTATATTTCTCATCAGGCCAGGTACAGCACGGGGTTAGATACAGAGTAAAGCTCCCTCTACACTGTCCCATCAAACACTCGCAGAGCAGGTACAGCACGGGGTTAGATACAGAGTAAAGCTCCCTCTACACTGTCCCATCAAACACTCGCAGAGCAGGTACAGCACGGGGTTAGATACAGAGTAAAGCTCCCTCTACACTGTCCCAGCAAACACTTGCAGAGCAGGTACAACACGGGGTTAGATACAGAGTAAAGCTCCCTCTACATTGTCCCAGCAAACACTCGCAGAGCAGGTACAGCACGGGTTAGATACAGAGTAAAGCTCCCTCTACACTGTCCCATCAAACACTCCCAGGGCAGGTACAACACGGGTTAGATACAGAGTAAAGCTCCCTTTACAGTCCCTCACATATTTTGAGCAATTCTAAAGGGTATTAATGCATTGGTGAGAATTCAAGAGAAATTAAAATATTAGATTTTTGGATCGCACCCGTGACCCAGTGCCACGTGCCTGTTTAAGGAGGCACGCTTGGATGCCTACAAGTAACCTACTCGCTGAAGTCGGGGTTTTACTTAGTGCTGACAGGTGGGCACTTATTGCTGACATTAATGTCCTTAAGAGACATTAATATGGTCTTTTTAAATTGAATTTAACTTAGATCGATATTTAACATCTCCAGCACAGGTTACCCAGGACTCGGGAAACTCAGGGCGACAGAGGCGAGACTGAGCTACACTTCAGGTGGGAATTTAAACTCGTGATTGCCCCATCTGAATAAAAGTTCACTAATTACAGCTTGTGCCTCAGTTCCCTCTGGCCAACAGGATCAGGATGACCTTGGATGTGTTTGACAGCACATCAGAAGAGGAAGACCATCAGCACCCACAGCAGCAACAACGTGCTATGGTGGGATCAGCACATGCAAGGGAGGGGCACAGGGGGAGGGGCGGAGGAGGTGCGGAGGCAGGAGGATGAGATCGCGGGAGGATGAGATCGCAGGAGGCACTACCCATGTCACATGGTTTACAGACAGAGGCTCAGCTTCCTTGACCTCTTGGAAGAGCAGTGTTTCCGCAGGCTGAGGTTGTCACGTCAGGTGGTCACAGACACATGCGGCCTCCTACAGGTAGACCTGCTACCTGCTGGACCTGGCAGACGCACATTGCCAATGGCTGTGAAGGTCACCAGCTCCCTCAATTTATTTGCCTCTGGTTCCTTCCTAGGTGCTCCAAGAGACATCTCAATGGACTCCCGGCCCGCTGCACACAAATGCATAGGGCAGTTGGGAGGTATGTAAGTCTCCCCTGTGATGACAATAGCCAGAATGAGTGGGCACTTGGATTCACCTCTCTGGCTGGATTCCTACAGGTGTAGGGTGCTATCAATGTCACACACGTGGTGATCCGAACACTACCGCAGCAACCATGAGTGTTTATAAACCGCAAGGGATATTCGTCCATCAATGTGCAGCTGGTATGCAGATACAAGGAGAGGTTGATGCGGGTCCGTGCCGATCACCCCGGGAGCTGTAATGATGCCTTCATATTGCAGCAGTCCAACATCGCGGACCTTTTTGTTCCAGGGAGCAGACTTCAGGGTTGGCTCTTAGGAGACAAGGGATACCCCCTTCAAACTGGGCCCCTGCCACCGGTCGAGGAATCCCACCAATGAGGCACAGGAACCCAGGTGTGTCATAGAGCAAGCCATTGGAATGTTGAAGGTGCACTTCAGGTGCCTAGCAAGGTCTGGAGGCGCCCTTCAGTATTCGTCAGCCAGGGTCTCCAGAATAATAGCGATGTGCTGCATTCTGCACAACATTGCACAGCAGAGAGGATTGTAGGTGGAACACAAAAGAGCTCATCACTCCTCTTCGGATGAGAAGAACATAAAGGAGGAGGAGGATGGAGCACCCATCATCAGGCCAGCTGCATGTGATGCCAGGGATGCCCTAATATCACGATGGTTCACCTCGCTAAAGCATAAGAAATGAAATCCTCTGGTCTGTCCGCTCCCACCACCAGGACCACCTGCTCTCTTCCTTTGCACTAAACCGTCCTTCGAACCACTCATCGCACATCCGGCCATTGGATACCGTCATGTATCGACATTCATCCTGAAACAAGTCAAAGGGTGAGCTGGCCCTCAGTATGCAATAATGGGCAAGACATGGAAGCGGTGCAAATCAATACATTTTCTGTGGCGTTATATCAAAAGGAAACTTAATAACATAATATTTTGTCAAACACTTATGTGCATACCACTGGTGAATTACAATTTCTTCAATTTACGCTTCCTACTACTTCTACATGGTACATCCCATGTGGCTTCAGCAGAGGTAGAGACAGGCTGCTCAGGTCCCTGCCCTGACTGCTGAGATGCCGATGGCCTCTGCTCTCTGGTTTTGGAGCCCCTCAGTGCGTGTCTCGAGTGCCCCACCAGCCCTGTGCCGGGGCAGACACAGCCATCAGGAGACGAGGCTGCATGTCAGGTACTGGCCGAGTGGGGTGGGGCAACGGGTGGGAAGTTGAAGCGCTTTGAATGGAGTTCCCCCTTCTATGTCCCATTTCGCCATCATCCTTATCCTGAGCCAGTGCCACACCACTCCACCATTCTATTGCAGACCAACTTGGTGGAGATCAGTGATGTGTTTTAAGGCCACGGATATGGTATCTGCCAGCAGACATCACCTACATGGCTATCATCATGGCTTGCATGGGCTCATTTGCAATTTGGGCTTGAAGCTCCATGGAGGCGGACTCTCTCTCCATGACAGACATTCTTGCAATTCCCTGCTCCACCAATGCCCTGGTGACCCAGTTGGACTCCTCCATCCTCTCCGCTATTGTGCAGAGTGTGCGTGTCACGCCTGTCAGTACCTGGCTAAGTTGCTGATGCACCGCTAGCATTCTCCTTCTCAATGGTGGCCTCCGGGGTTCAGTATCTGTGTCCAGCTGAGCAGAGCTTGGGGAGGATTGGGCTCCTGACATGGACTCTCCACAACTGTCCCTGCCACCAGTATGTGCTCGTGCTCACGTGAAGTGTGAATCACCCGGTGTCTCTACCTGGACATGTTGCTCTGGTGCATGGCTACACATCCTGTGGCAGAGCACCATCCGAAGGAATGAGGTCCTCTGAGGAATGGTCCTCCTGCATGTCCGGGTTATGTGTGAAGGCCCTGGAAAACAAAAGAAAGGGATGCAATTTAGTCATGGCAAAGTCACATCTTTGAAAATCACCAGATTGAATCTTCTCATAGTTCAATCTTTGATGAAATAAGGTCAGTATATCTGTGTCAGAAATGTTTATAATTCTGTCACCAAATATCTGCGAGCTCCCTGTCTCTCCATCTCCAGGAGAGGAACGCGGATGTGCCACTTATCCCCAAGGCGACCACCTCTGCCTCTGTGAGCTGAATTATTTGGACCTCCAGTGCTGTTCCTCTTCCTTGTGTTTTGCGCGCTCTTCTCTTACAAGGGTGCGATAAACCAGAGCTGTGAGTGAGTGAAGGTGAGGTAATCACCCGACGCTGCAGTGCATTCAGTGAGGGTGACTCTGAGACGCATGCATCACCTTACGTAAGGATTGGGGTGAGTGTCAACGGTGGATGGATAAATGGGGAGGTGATGAAGTGCATAGAAAGTTAGGCTGTGTGCTGCTGAATGTTGAGTGAGGAGTGATGTGATGGAGAACAAGACAGAGTGAGGGGGGGGGGTGCTTAAAGCACAAGATGTCATTGATACATCAAATGTACTCACTTTTCCTGACCTGGTTAGGTCATTAGACTTCTTCCCACATTGTATTTATGTACTTGGGAATATTGCTCCTACTGCTCACCTCCTCAGCTACCTCCAACCAAACCAGGTTTCTTCCTCCCATTGCTGGGGAAACGCACGACCTTCCTCCTCCTGACTGCACCCAGCAGTAATTCCAGTGAGGCATCTGGGTGCTGCCCTGTGACCACCATCCATCCTGAACACCTCCGATTTACATTTGTGATCTGTCCCTTTAAATACGGCTGAGATTGTGTCATGCAGGTGTGCATCACGCCCACTGCGCAGCTCGGAGACGCGGAACACGAAAGTCAAAATTAATTGGTGCAATTCAGTTGCGACGCTGAGTTAACTTCCGGGCTTGGCCCACACAATTCCACCCCGCCCTCTGCTCAGAAACTGGCTTCAGATCAAGATTGGGGCCAGAGTTTCTGCGCTGGGTAATGGGGGCAAGGTATCAGCTGGAAAGTGAGTGTGAGATTGTGAAAGGACACTACTGGGTTGGGTTGAGTTGTTTTCCTGCAGTCAAGAATCCCACCAAAACTCACTATCTAGATGCACACACATGAAGATTGATTCCTTGGACAGGATACTGAAAGCCCCCTGTGCTCGCTGACCTACATCGGGTCCCGGTCCGGCAACGTGTCGATTTTAAAATTCTCATCTAAGTTTTCAAATCCCTCCATGGCTTCATGGCCCTTCCCTATTTATGTAATCTCCTCCAGCCCTACAACCCTCTGAGATCTCTGTGCTCCTCCAATTCTGATCTTCTTGTGCACTCCCGATTTTTATTCCACCACTATTGGCGGCCGTGCTTTTAGCTGCCTAGACCTTGAGCTCTGGAACTGCCTCCCTAAACCTCACTGCCTCGCTACCTCTCTCCTTCTTAAAACCTATTGGTCATCTCTCCTAATATTGCCTGGTGTGCTCAGTGTTAAATTTGTTTGATAATGCGGCAGTGAAGCAGCTCCGGTGTAGAGGAACAGAGAGACCTTGGAGTGCATGTCCACAGATCCCAGAAGGTAGCAGGACAGGCAAACATAGAAAATAGGTGCAGGAGCAGGCCATTCGGCCCTTCGAGCCTGCACCACCATTCAATATGATCGTGGCTGATCTTTTTTACAACTTTAGTACCCCTTTCCTGCTTTCTCTCCATACCCCTTGATCCCTTTAGCCACATCTAACTCCCTTTTGCATATATCTAACGAGCTGCCCTCAACAACTTTCTGTGGTAGAGAACTCCACAGGTTCACAATTCTGAGTGAAGAAGTTTCTCCTCATCTCGGTCCTAAATGGCTTACCCCTTACCCTTAGACTATGACCCCTGGCTCTGGACTTCCCCAACATCGGGAACGTTCTTCCTGCATCTAACCTGTCCAATCCCGTCAGAATTTTATATGTTTCTATGAGATCCCCTCTCATTCTTCTAAATTCCAGTGAATATAAGCCTAGTCGGTCTAGTCTTTCTTCATATGTCAGTCCTGCCGTCCTGGAAATCAGTCTGGTGAACCTTCGCTGCACTCCCTCAATAGCAAGAATGTCCTTCCTCAGATTAGGAGACCAAAACTGTACACAATATTCAAGGTGTGGACTCACCAAGGCCCTGTACAACTGCAGTAAGACCTCCCTGCTCCTATACTCAAATCCTCTCGTTGTGAAGGCCAACATGCCATTTGCCGCCTTCTCCACCTGCTGTACCTGTATGCCAACTTTCAATGACTGATGTACCATGACACCCAGGTCTCGTTGCACTTCCACTTTTCCTAATCTGTCACCATTCAGATAATATTCTTCCTTCCTGCTTTTGCCACCAAAGTGGATAACCTCACATTTATCTATATTATACTGCATTTGCCATGCATTTGCCCACTCACCTAACCCGTCCAAGTCACCCTGCAGCCTCTTAGCATCCTCCTCACATCTCACACTGCCACCCAGCTTAGTGTCATCTGCAAACTTGGAGATTTTACATTCAATTCCTTCGTCTAAATCATTAATGTATATTGTAAATAGCTGGGGTCCCAGCACTGAACCTTGCGGTACCCCACTGGTCACTGCCTGCCATTCTGAAAAGGACCCGTTTATTGCTTCCTGTCTGCCAACCAGTTCTCTATCCACATCAATACATTACCCCCAATACCATCTGCTTTAATTTTGCACACTAATATCTTGTGTGGGACCTTGTCAAAAACCTTTTGAAAGTCCAAATACACCACATCCACTGGTTCTCCCTTGTTCACTCTACCAGTTACATGCTCAAAAAATTCTAGAAAATTTGTCAAGCATGATTTCCCTTTCATAAATCCATGCTGACTTGGACCGATCCTGTCACTGCTTTCCAAATGCACTGCTATTACATCCTTAATAATTGATTCCAACATTTTCCCCACTACTGATATCAGGCTAACCGGTCTATAATTCCCTGTTTTCTCTCTCCCTCCTTTTTTAAAAAGTGGGGTTACATTAGCTACCCTCCAATCCATAGGAACTGATCCAGAGTCTATAGAATGTTGGAAAATAACCACTATTTCTAGGGCCACTTCCTTAAGTACTCTGGGATGCAGACTATCAGGCCCTGGGGATTTATCGGCTTTCAATCCCATCAATTTCCCTAACACAATTTCCTGACTAATAAGGATTTTCTTCAGTTCCTCCTCCTCGACAGACCCTTGTTCCACTAGTATTTCTGGGAGGTTATTTGTGTCTTCCTTAGCGAAGACAGAACCAAAGTATTTGTTCAATTGGTCTGCTATTTCTTTGTTCCCCATTCTAAATTCACCTGATTCTGACTGCAAGGTGGTTAAGAAGGCATACGGGATATTTTCCTTCATTAGCCGAGGCATAGAATATAAGAGCAGGGAAGTTATGCTTGAACTGTATAAAACACTAGTTAGGCCGCAGCTAGAGTACTGTGTGCATTACAGGAAAGATGTGATTGCACCCGAGAGGGTACAGAGAAAATTTACGAGGATTTTAGCTATGAGGAAAGATTGGATAGGCTGGGGTTGTTTTCTTTGGAACAGAGGAGGCTGAGGGGAGACTTAATTGAGATTTATAAAATTATGTGGGGCCTGGATAGAGTGAATAGGAAGGATCTCTTTCTCCTAGCAGAGAGGTCAATAACCAGGGGGCATAGATTTAAACTAACTGGTAGAAGGATTATAGCTGAGTTGAGGAGAACTTTTTTTCACCCAGAGAGTGGCGAGGGTCTGGAACTCACTGCCTGAAAGGGTGGTAGAGGCAGAAACCCTCATCACATTTAAAAAGTACTTGGATATGCACTTGACGTGCCGTAACCTACAGGGCTACAGACCAAGTGCTGAAAAGTGGGATTAGACTGGATAGCTCTTTTTCAGCCGGCGCGGACACAATGGGCTAAATCACCACCTTCTGTGCCGTAAATTTCTATGATTCTATGATAGATGCCAGTTGTGTAATTGTGGTTGTGCAGGGCTGGTGCAACCTGCAACCAACAAGGAGTCAACACATTCCAGAGAGGGAGCGGATAAAACTGGGAATAAAAACCGTACAAAAGGGACACGGGTCTATGCTCTTTTTTAAAAAATTTATTACCTGTATGATGCGGCTCGGAAGTACTTTCTCAGTCTTGTCTGGAGAGTCCTACAAAGGGGCTGATCTGTCCACAACAGTCTCATTTCCCAGAAAGCGAATGGCGCGGCTGTTGACATTCAAAGAATTTACCTTCGCCTGAAAAGAGCTCGGAGAGCCTTGTGTTGAAATATAAGCCTTGTCTCTTTGCAAAGACAAAAAGGTTTCATTGACCTCTGCTGACGGCCAGTGAGTCACAGTGGCTCGCCGCGGAGAGCTAGTGTCCCGGGCAGAGTATTGTTTGAGTTTTAAGACAGGGCCGTAAATTTCAAAGCATCCAAGGAATGAGGTCTGTGCTTTGGTGTTCGTGAAGCAGCGAGAGAATTCAGCAGGGGCCGTTAAGGAGCAGGAGTTCCTCGAGCGATGAGTACACAGCCCAAAAAGAAACCTTTTGCTTTTCAATTCTCTCCCGAATGCACTGAGTCTTGTTGGAGCGAGTGGGAGTGCGAGCGGCTGTCGGAGGGAGCAGCTCACGTAGCCCACGAGTGGGACGTTATGCTCCAGTTGGGTACGGTGGTGCAGTGGTTATGTTACTGAACTGGTAATCTCAGTGTACGTAAGTTCAAATCCCACCATGGCAGATTAAGCAAAGCAAAAACCTGGAAATAAGTAAGCCGGTATCAGTAAAAGTGAGCAAGAAGCTGTTGGATTGTTGTAAAAACCCAACTGTTTCACTCATGCCCTTTAGGGATAGAAACCTGCCGCCCTTACCTGTTCTGGACCTATCTGTGACTCCAGACCCACACCCAATGTGGTTGACTCTGCCCTCTGAAGTCGCCAAGCATACCATTCGATTGTCCAAGGGCAACTTGAGATGGGCAATAAATGCTGAGCTTGCCAGTGAGGTCCACAAGACTGAATAAAGAAACAAAAAAGTTCATGTTAAACCCCATGGGCTGGATTTTTGGTTGTCTAACGTCTCAGTTAGTGGCCAGAGGGGGCATTAATGGGAGCGTAAGAGGTTACCGACCGGGAGCGCAGTGTTTAGCGCCCTGACCGGCAAGTCATTAGAGGCTCACCGGGGGCGCAAACCAGTAGTGCCCAACTGCTGCTGATCACTCCGATCACGACGTATTCCTGGTGCAACACTCATGCTTGCCTCCCGGTCGGAAAATTAGGTGTGGTCTCCTCATTGAGCGCCTGCCAAGATCAACGTCTGTAAAAACAGTCAGTCCAGGCTTGCAGGGTCGTTAGCTGGTGGCCTCTTAAAGGGATGAGGAAACACTTTCCTTGGAGGTCACTGTCAGTGCAACGTTTACACAGAGCACGATGCATAAGCCTCCGAGTTTGCAGCGGCAGACAGACATAAGAGTTCAGCTTGAGAAAAAGTGATTTTGAAAACTTTAATGGGTGCATTACTATGCTGCGCCTTTAAGACTCAGCTTGTCCCGGGATCTGAATTGGAGTTCGGCGCATGCGCAATGACTCAGTTAAATTTAGCGCTGGCGTTTCCGTTAGCGTCCCCCCCCACCAGCTCTGATGTACCTGTCAACTCATTGACCGATTCTGCTGAATCTTTGGGTGGGTGGTGCAAACCTTTCCAAGATGCTAAAAATACTGCTCCGCCTGGATTAACAGCACAACAGAGGTGCGACCGAATTTCTCCCCCCAAGACTTTTAATCCAGTTACATAACGAAGTGACTCATTTGTGCACAATTGTATATGAGATGTATGTGATACTCGTGCCATTGTGACGATGGCTGAACTCTGGACCCCTGTTACTAACCCTCCCTTGTGGTGGATAGAAGATATGGTACAGCATCGGAGACTGGGATTTTAACTCTGGCCGAGTTTTGGGCGGGTGGGTAGCGAGGTGATTTGGAAACTCACCCACTGCTCCAGAAATGTGGGCTGGGCTATTTCAACCTCTCCTGGGCAGGATTGGCTTCTAGGCCCGTATCATGGGGGGAGGGGGCTCGTGTTTGGGAATGGGGGTGATGGAGGAGGCCATAGTTGGGGAAGCCTAAGCTTTTCTGTGGGGCCTGGAGGAACAATCCTACCCCTTCTAGGCCCACAAGGAAAAGTTTTTAAAAGTACATATTTGGGCCTCATCTGGCCCTGGCTCTTCCTCCCACTGTCTTCACCTGACGGGAAAGTTGCAGCAGCTTCCCCTTCAGGTCATCCAGTCATGTCCCCATGATGTCATCAGGACCTGACGTCCACATAAAGAAGTACCCCGCTGGCTTTGGACGGGTGTCCTTGCCGCCTGCTTAGTAGAGCAGGTTAAAATTCGGTAATGGCGGATTCCTGGAGTCTTTCCAGTGGCTGTGCAACTCGGGCAATTTTACCCACCCCCCTCCCCATTGCCTGGTTTCCGTAGGTGGAATTAAAATCACCCGTTGAGTCAACTAACTCCTTCATTGAGGAAGTGCATTGATATCTGGTTGGTGGTTATAGGGACGGTGTAGATTAAGATAATCGGAAACTAGAAGTTAATACAAAAGGAAAATGCTGCGGATGCTGGAATCTGGACTAAAAACAGAAAATGCTGGAAATCTCAGCAGGTCAGGCAGCATCTGTGGAGAGGAAGCAGTTTTGAGCTAGAAGCTGCCTGATAGCAGGCCAGTGGGTCACCAAAGATCTATTGACACCCAAGGGTCACCGGTCACAGGGTCAGCCTCATAGTCTGACAACCCTATCTCTGACCTACAATCCCATCTAGTGAGGCAGCACACCAGCAGTGAAGGCACAGCACAGCTTAGATGCAGATTGAAGTTCTCTCTACTTTGGTCCAACAAAGTTTGTTTTAATTCATTCTCAGGACGTGGGTGTCGCTGGCGAGGCCGGCATTTATTGCCCATCCCCAGTTGCCCTGAGAAGGGGTGGTGGGCCTTGTCCTTGAACTGCTGCAATCCGTGTGGTGATTCTTGCTGCCACAACTGAGAGGCTTGCTCAGCCATTTCGGAGGGCTGTTAAGAGTCAACCATGTTGGTTGGAGATTAGAGTCACAAATAGGGCCAGACCATGTAAGGATGGCAGGTACTTAGGGTGGGGATTAGAATGCTCCTCCGGGCCCCACCTTCCGCTTCCCCAATTACAGACACCTTCTTCCCCCCCCCCCCCCCCGCCCCCCTCCCCTCCATTCCCAAACGCGAGATCCCCCTCCCCCCACAAGACAACCCTAGAAGCTGATCCCGCCACAGATTAATGCTCCCTACTGGACAGTAGTAAACTAGTCGGGTTTTTACTACAATCTGACAGCTTCATGGTCACTTTTACTGATACCAGTATCAGTATCTGGGGCTGGATTTTCAGTCCTCTGCCGTCCCTGTTAGCGCCCCGGAAGGTTGGCAATGGTGGCGGTGAGCACCTCCGGGCAGGTGGCCAGCTTCAAGCGCCCCGCCGGGATATTCCATGCCGGCTTTGCGGGCGGCGCGGAGCATTACCGCCCGGAAGAGGTGAGCCGGTGTGCAACACCCCTGGTTGTAACTCTGGCTCAATTTTTGGCTCCCGCCCGATCCATTGCGCTCCGTAGAGCGCCGTGCTGGGACTGCCTGTGAAAGTGGCCGGTCCGAGCTATAGCGGTAAGGTAGGTAATGTCGACCTCAGGTAAGTAGGATTGTTTTTTATTGTATTTTTTTGGTGATTTATGGTGTGGTGGCGTGAGTTATTTATTGGGAATATATTTTGGTGTTTTTTTTTTCAGGTTTTTTTTTTCTCCCCCAGGCTTCTCTTAGAGCCCTCCAAGGCCGGCTGTTCAGCTGGGGATTTTCGCCTGTTTAGCCAACCTAGCGCCCTAAGAGAGGTATGCAACACCTCCCTGAGCATTCAGCCCCACATTCAGGACCCAGCCGATGAATTTTGCTGACTGAGGCGCAAACCGTTCCCAGGCGCTAACTTCGCCATCATTACCACCTCGAACTGAGTAGAACCAAAAATCCAGCCCCTGATATTTTAAAGTTAAATTCAAAAATATTTTTTTAACTGAAATCAAATTCTCAAACTGATCTGCTGGAATTTGAACTCATATTCTGCTGGATTAGTAGACCAGGCTTCTGGTTCAGTAACATAACCACTACACTGCCATATACCCACTTAAGTGTGCTCCAGCCCCCACTGAGACACCACCATTTTTATCATAGAAACATAGAAATATAGAAAATAGGTGCAGGAGTAGACCATTCGGCCCTTCGAGCCTGCACCACCATTCAATATGATCATGGCTGATCATGCAACTTCAGTACCCCTTTCCTGCCTTCTCTCCATATCCCCTGATCCCTTTAGCTGTAAGGGCCACATCCAACTCCCTTTTGAATATATCTAACGAACTGGCGTCAACAACTTTCTGTGGTAGAGAATTCCACAGGTTCACAATTCTCTGGGTGAAAAAGTTTCTCCTCATCTCAGTCCTAGATGGCTTACCCCTTAGACTGTGACCCCTGGTTCTGGACTTCCCCAACATCGAGAACATTCTTCCTGCATCTAACCCGTCCAATCCCGTCAGAATTTTATATACTTCATGTCCTACCTCAGCCATCTCTCTCTCTCTCTCTCTCTCGCTCGCTCGCTCGCTCACTCACTCGAGGGGGAGTCCAGAATAAGGGGGCATACCCTTACGATTAGAGCTAGGCCATTTAGGGGTGATGTCAGGAAGCACTTCTTCATACAAAGGGTAGTGGAAATCTACAGCTTTTCCCTTTTAAAATGCTGTTGCGGTTGGGGGGCGCTCAATTGAAAATTTCAAATTTGCGATTGATATATTTTTATTAGGTAAGGGTAATAAGGGTTATGGAACCAATGCGGGTAGGTCATAATAAGATACGGATCAGCCGTGATCTAATTCAATGGTGGAACATGCTTGAGGGGCCGAATGGCCTCCTCCTGTTCTGATGTTCCTGTGAATGAGACTGTCAATCGGTATTCGTCTTGTGCAGTTGCGCCCACTAGTGCACCCAAGTGAACTTGCACAAAGTTGAACCTTGACAGTCAAACAGAGCGAGGAGATTTCCGTTGCATCAGCCTGGGCCTGATTCAAAGCAAGGCTCCAGAGCTGAAAGACCTGTGAATAAACTCAGTATGCTCCTCAAAGGTCTTGTAAAGTGTTGCCTTTGATGAGTTCAACAATCTTCACGAGTATTGCTCCGAGCCCCTGAGCCTCCCTCCCAGCTGAATTACTCCTGTTCTGTGGTCTGGCTGTCTAGCCCGAGCTCCCACGGCACCCGCCTGTGGTTGGCATTTACGTGAAAGAAATGAATTAATCCTCGACTCTCGGCACTGGCTGCAACAAGAAAAGTAGTCACTATTTCAAAGGAACGCTCAGAGAAAGCAGATGTTTTCTTAGTTAAGTCACTTTTGCACATTCCCCGGCTCACACAGCCAACTCAGCATCACCCTCTGCTGTTAGCTGGGTCACGTATAAAGTGGAGGCTAGCACTAAATTGTGTAGCCTCTGATCCTTCGAGTATGCACAGGGTGAAAGGTAGTGATTCACCCCTATCTGCTAGGGTGCGGCTCATGTGCATCTCAGTGTCCGCTCCTGTACAAGTAAAGCCTGCACTGGGTGCAAAGGAACCATTCACTTCTGTCTGGTCCGGCACGGCTTGTGTCTGTCCAAGCATCAACTCCTCTGTGTGTACAGTACACTACGAGTAAAAGGGAACAATTCACTCCTGTCTGGTATGGCATGGCTTGTGTATGTCTCAATGTCAGCTCCTCTACGTGTAAAGTATACGCTAAGTAAAGGAGTGATTCACTGCCGTCTGGTACTGTATGGTTCGAGTATGCCTCTGTGTCAGCCCCCCTACGTGTGCAGTATCCTCTAGGTAAAAGTGAGTGATTCATTTCCATCTGATGTGTTATGTTTCATGTGCGCCTCTCAGCTTCTGCATATTGTACAGTAACCGACAAATAAAACGGGAAGATTAATTCCAGCCCAGAAAAGGTACCATTACTGAAGACTATGATATGTGAAAGAACTTTCCCTACCCATCTTCCAAGCTCCCCTCGTGTGCACTTTCTAAGGGCTAGATTTTACACTTTCGTGCAAATCGCCCCAAAATGGGCATTATTTCCGGCATGGGTGGTAGAAATGGGTTTTCAGATCGCCAGTTTGTCGCCCATTCTCAATTTTTGAAATTGGGCGTTACCGCGAGCGCCATGAAATGGGCGGTAGCGTTAAATCTCTCTGACCTTCTGCCGTAAAGTGTTGTCGTCCTTAGCAACGGCATGGCAACGCTCGATTCCCGCGATTCAGGCGGTCAAGGGTCATCATGACATGCGCAGAAGAGGAGACAGATAGAGAGGGAGCTGAGAGGAACTGAAGGCGTGTGTGGGTGTGGTGTGGCTGCTTTGGGAGGAAGGAGGGAGAGTTTAGAGCTTTAGAGCAAATAGGGAAACAAAAATTAGCTGTTACCAGCCACATATTTGCCCGAATTTGGCCTATAATGGAGGGAGAGGAGGAGGCGTCAAAGCATGCTGTGGAGATTGACGCTGGCAAGAGCAGTGAGCTGGGAGAGGAGTGCATTGGAGGGCGCAAAAGAGCAAGGAGGTTCTCTGACGAGGCAAATGCCTCCATCCTGCAGGAGGTCGAGTTACGCTGGGGTAATTTGACCCAGGGAGGGCGTGAGAAGCCCACCCAAAAGGCCTTCCATAAAATATGGGCCGAGATAGCAGAGGTGGTCCCGTCGGCGACCAACGAGGTGCGTGAGGGCAAACAGTGCCGCAAACGATGGAACGACCTTGTGGGATCCGCAAAAGTACATATTACATTTATTTACATGTACTTATGTATTTATATAATTTGATTTGTAACCATTATGAGTGACTATCAACAGATGTGTGGTCTTGCACTTTTACCGGGAATGTTACATAAGAACATAAGAAATAGGAACAGGAGTAGGCCATGCGGCCCCTCGAGCCTGTTCCGCCATTCAATAAGATCATGTAGTCAAAGCCTGCGGTCATGGTGCACATCTTTAGGTAAAGAATGATCATTTTCATAACCGACAGATGTAATCATGATTATTATGTGTTGTATCAGTCTCTGTGACAGTAACTAGCAATGATATCACGCAATAATCTCCTGCCATGTTGTCTAATCACCTTTTACAGAAGAAGCTATCGATGATGAGGTCCATGCAGAAGCGAATGGGTGAGGGGCCACCAGTCATCAATGACATCACTGACATGGAGGAGCGGGTGCTCACACTCGTGGGGATGCAGCCCCGGATGGCCACGACCCTGAAGTGATGCGACGTGAGTAAAGCTTACACCATTGCATGATGTAAAGTCAATAGATGCCACACCCAATCATATCCGATAGATGATTTCATATATGATTGACGATTTCTAAAATTGTCCTATAAATAATGCTGGCCTAATGAAAATCATTGAAATGCAAAATGTTTTGATGGTCATGAAATGTGATGTCTGTGATGATCTTGAGAACGGTGGTGCTTTTGTTGTGCATATGCTGTGTGTAGCGCTGGACTCACCTTGTGACCCTAGCACCCCTTTCTCCTCTAATAACCTCATTTGTGTTTTGCAGCTCAGCCAGCAGCGCGGCCCCAGGCAAGACCACAGAGGCCAGAAGCTGAGGGCGCGGGGCCCGACTCTCCAGACGATCCTACATCTGGTGCTGAGGAGCTCCGATTTTCGCCCGTCAATCTGCTCTGTTCTCTACAGATGAGAGCGTGGACTTCGAGGAACCTGCATCGCCACGCTCCAGAAGCCATTCTACCCCAAGGCTATCTAGTGCGCCTCCGGTCATTCCTGCCTCCATTCTGGAGGTGCCGGCCCCAAGCACCTCGCCACACGGCACCCCATTTGTCCCCAGGACGGCAACGACCCCGCGGAGGTTTCGTGGACGCAGTAGGTCTGGTCCACGAGTGTGACATGAGAGCGGAGAGATGGTACAGTTGTCCAGGAGGGTTGCAGACATTGGTGACCAGATCCTTGATGCATTGGGGGGCATATCCCGACAGCTGGCCACCATGACTCAGTACATTCCACGGATGGCGGAGGCCCTGGAGGCGATAGCCAGGAACACTGCTGGCAAAGGCCTCCTATGGTCCCGGAGTGCGGCACTCCACCCCTAGGTTCCGCACCACCACTGTGACCGACAGATGAGAGGCAGGACCAAGATCCTGCTTCTGGATCAGAGAATGTTGCCCCTTCGACACCCCCCCGTTCCAATACCCGTCCAACCACAGCCTCTGCCTTCATCCCCCCAATGAGGCACCGGCTGAGGAGCTCTCCGCCAGGCGGTGTGGAGCGAGGAGGGGAAGGGGTAGAGGTGCGGAGAAGAAGGGGAGAGGGAAAGGAAAGTGAGGTGCATGTCCATAGGTGATGGCTGTGTTATATCTCCACCTTGGTGTATGCAATTTGTTGTAATGTGTGGGGAGAGGGGGCCACCCTCCTGCTTTGCATTTGTATTCTGTGTTGCTGGACATGCTGACCATTTGATTGATGTCAATAGTCGAAAAAGTGGGGTTTGGGCGGGGGTGGGGTGTTTTTGGCCATGCTACTTATGATTTCAGACCAATGTTGGTATAAAAATTTTTTTATTGAACATAATCTTATTGCGCATTGTCTCAGATAGCTGGACCGTTACACACTGGTAATTCCTTAACATGAAAGGGTTAAATAAAACTTAACTTCAATCAACATAAACTTTAACTGGCACCAAGGTGATGGTCACCATTGATGTCTGAGCTGCGCGCACACAGCAGTGTGTCAGCATTGTCACTCACAGCAACGTTCTTTCAGGCAAATTGTTCAGATATCAGCTCCTGACGTAAGAGTCTTGCAGCTATGTAGCTACCATGGGTCCTTTCCTGCGGTCTGGAGGAGGGTGTGGGCATGGTTGCATAGCCAGCCTGATTGTCTGGCCCTAGGTCAGCGTCCAGCCTCTCATCCTCCTCATCCTCTCTCTCCTGAGGTGGAGCATCAGTCCCTTCTGGCATTTCTTGTCCCCTCCTGATAGCTAGGTTGTGCAGCATGGAGCACACGACCACAAATTTAGCTACTTGCTCAGGATTGTATTGTAGCTCCCTTCCTGAGTGGTCCAGGCATCTGAAACACTGCTTAAGGACAGTTATTGTTTTCTGGGCCACATGTGTCTCGGCTTCGGTGTGGATGTCACGCAGTGGGGCCATCAGTCAGGTGGCTAGGCCATATCGGTTGTCACCAAGCATCTAGCATTGACCTTGTGGCTGAGTCTTAAACATGTCAGCGACAGTGCTCTCACGCAAGATGTGAGCCTCATCGAAGCTGCCCGGACATTTGGCATTCACTGCCATTATGATCTGGTTGTGGTCGACAACTAGTTGGACCTTCAGGGAGTGAAATCCTTTTCTGTTACGAAAAAGCTCTGGGTCCTGAGAAGGTGCCCTCATGGTGATGTGAGTGCACTGTATGCTCCCTGCACCCTGGGGAACTTGGCAATGCAGTAGAATGCTCCAGCCCTGTCAGTCTGATCCTCCGTGGTCATGGGGGAAGCTGATAAAGTCCATCCTTCGCATGTACAGTGTCTCCATGACCTGTCTGTCATGTATCTTACATGGCCACTGTTGGTACTATATCAAGGTGTGCCACCAGAGGGCACAGCAGTGGGAGACTCGTAGGTTACCTGTACGGGTGTGCCTGGCCTAGTATAAAAGGCATGCCACCAGGTATGATCCTCACTCTGGAGTTAACTAATAAAGGACTAAGGTCACTACAGTTCAAGTACAACACACTGCCTTATGGAGTCATTGTTAGGGCATCTAAGGACACAACAACTGGTGACGAGATTCTGAACTTTCACGCGGAAATGGCTACCCTTGGTACGTTGCAGCAGTTTGCCGATGGTGATGATTGGGACGCCTTTGTGGAGAGGCTCGAACATTTCTTCACAGCAAACGAGCTGGCAGGAGACGACCCGGCCACACTGGCTGATGAGCACCGCACTATCCTGCTCATCAGTTATGGGCCCAACGTCTATGGTCTCGTCGGGGACTTGCTGGCACCAGTAAAGATAAAGACCAAGTCGTACAAAGAGCTCGTAACCCTGATCCAGGAGCAACTCAAGCCCAAGGAGAGCATCCTCACAGCCAGACACCGGTTCGATACCCACCGACGGCCCGAAGGCCAGGAAATCACGAAGTACGCCGCAGACCTCAGGAGGCTGGCGGCACTGTGTGAGTTCGGCACCCACATCAACGAAGCACTGCGGGACATTTTTGTCATTGGAATTGGCCATGAGTACCGCCTTCACAAGCTACTGTCGGCGGATACCACAGTCACACTGCAGAAGGCCATCTCTGTGAGCCAGTCATTCATGACCTCGACCTGCGGCTCTAGGCAGATGTCTCACCCTCAGGACTCAAACCCGGCAGGTACTGTGCACAGAGTGACACCATTCAGGAGCTGGACTGTAGAGCGCGAATCCTCACAGGGAAGGGAGAACAGGCCCCTGAGTGCCTTAACTCAGAGTCCGCCGAGGGGGGCTAATCGAGTACCACCATGCTGGCGTTGCGGAGGGAATCACAGGGCTCACCAGTGCCGTTTTAAGGACTATGTTTGCAAAGGCTGCAGCACAAAGGGCCACCTCCAGTGAATGTGTAAGAGAAATAGGACTCACTGTGTCGATGAGGAGTCTGCAGATGGCCATGAATCCAGCATGGATCATGAATTGTTAGACAGAGAGGCAGCCTAGTCCCACGGGGAGGTACACAGCATGTTTACCTGCACCACTGAGTGCTCCCCGCTGAAAATGGAAGTCGAGATAGAGGGAAGTCCAGTCTTCATGGAAATGGACAAGGGAGCAAGCCAGTCAGTGATGAATCAAGGAGCCTTTGAGAGCCTATGGGACAATCCGGCTGAACGACCCAAGTTGGCCCCGGTTCAGGCAAAACTGAGCACCTACACCAATGAAATCATCCCAGCCGTTGGTAGTGTGAATGTAAAGGTATTCCATGATGGCGCAGTGCACAAGTTACCTCTGTGGATTGTTACAGGTGATGGACCAACGCTGCTCAGCAAAAGGTGGATGGAGAAGATCCATTGGAAGTGGGAAGACTTCACCCCTCCAGCGATCGAAGCCCTCTGCGCTCAGAGGCAAAGCAAGCCCTCACCTGAGGGTGGACCCGGCACCGATAAGCTGACCAGCACAGCACCCAAGACACAGACCGCTCAGCACGACTGCGTGGAGATGATCAAGCTGAGACGACCCGAACACACCTTCCAGGCTCCAGTGGCAGGACTCAGGAGGGAGAAAATTGGATCCAGCAGCGACTTCCCAACTGCGGAGGCAGAACCCGGGGAGAAGAGGATCACCGCAGTCGACATCATGGACGAAGAAAAGATGGTTCCCGAACCATGAGGTGATGCGCTGAAGACAAAGATGGCCGCGGCCAGACCACGAGGTGCAGCGCTGATGGAGCAACACATGGCACCAAACGGAGAAGCGGATTGGGGTAAAGCAAGCAAGGCTCTCTTAAAGAAGGCCTGCAACCCACTACAATTAAAGGGACAGTTCCACATATTTAAGCAATGTAACAAAAGTTGTAAGTTAGAGACTAAAGGTGTAACGGACTATGTAAAGTGTGTAACTGACCATGTAAAATGTGTAATTGATGATTTGAACTGTGCTTATGCAACCAGCGAGGAAAAGTCGTGCGACCGTGATCAGACCCCAAGAGTGTCCATCATTAGTAAGGAAAACCAGTGCGCTGCAAGATTCCCACTGCACGCAGCCAATGCAGCGGGCAGATACCCATCGGGTGCACACAGGTCAGTGAGCTACCCAATGCTGTAAGCCTGCGTCCCGGGGACCAGAGTCATGCACCACGAAGTGTGGCCACAAGCAGCCAACACACACGAGCTGCGAAGCAAGCGACCTCAGCAGGGCAACGGCAACGGTAGTGATACCATTGCCCTGGGTCGGCTCCATCTCTCAGGCAACCGATGGCACCAACTACCATGAGCCTGAAGGAGCAGACTGCGCCAAGGCCATACCCCTAGGTGTAGGGTCACTTGCACTGTTCCCCAGAGGAAACGAGCATCAGCCAGGATCTCGAACCAAGCGATGCTCAGACCAGCGAGTCAGCGGTTCCCTGTGCACTGCTAAATGACAGCTCCTCAGGGACCAGCCAGGACCCAGGGCATAAAGAAAGAACGGGGGTGGGGAGGGGGGGTCACAGACATCTGTGAACCTGCTTGACGCTAGGTACCACGGCAACAGCCCCGAGAGCAGGCTACGTGAGCCAACCGGCTTCCCCCTGCCAGCACCGGGCACTGAGCTGCCACCAGACTGCAGGCACATCACCCAGCAGCTCCGGATCTAGCTTGTCCTCACACACCGGTCACCGCATGGACAAGGCATCTAACGCTCTTGTCACACAGAACACCACACACAAAGAAAATGCAAAACCCACTTACCTGAACTTGAATGTACATAAATGTCAGGAGCTTCCGCCATACCAACGTGGGAGGGGGGAGAATGGAGTGATCAGGACCACACACACACACAAACAGCAACCACCAGCATGCTACCTCACCATCTACCCACCCAAGGTTGAGTCGGCCCACCAGAGGTCTACCAGACAGAACCCATATAGAGCTAAGCCCAGAGCATAGTTAATGCAGAGGCGATTTGCACTGAGGGTTCAGGGGGGAGTGATGTCATGTATCTTACATGGCCACTGTTGGTACTATATCAAGGTGTGCCACCAGAGGGCACAGCAGTGGGAGACTCGTAGGTTACCTGTACAGGTGTGCCTGGCCTAGCATAAAAGGCAGGCCTCCAGGTGTGATCCTCACTCTGGAGTTAATTAATAAAGGACTAAGGTCACTACAGTTCAAGTACAACACACTGCCTCGTGGAGCCATTGTTAGAGCATCTAAGGACTCAACACTGTCTAATGCAGTTATGGGTGGCATGGTGAGACAGAGGGGAAATCTCGACTGCAGAGGCTCAAAAGGATCCGGATTCATAGAAAGACAATGCCGCGGTGACCTTGACCTCGACTGACAGTGATGTCCTGAAGGCAGGCTGCATATGTGACCTGATGAGCTCGCATATCTCATTGATCATCACCTTATGGAAGCGCAGTCTCTGAAGGCAGGTGTGCTTGGACACGTCGTGGTAAGACCTCTTCTCCCTGTAAGTGCGGGGTGTATATGGTCTGGACCACCTCCTCCTCATTCGGACACGTCTTAAATTGGGCAGATAATGATGTGCATCAGACATTGAGCCATTTGCACTCTGCCGCATCTGCGTATTAATCGATGCAGGCTGAGATATGGCTGGCCCCATTGCAATGAAAGTATAATAGCGATTGATAAGAAACAATAATTTCCTCACCAAAATACACCTACAGTAAACCCCCAATAGTCCAGAGTCTGAAAATGTGTCTGTTGAGATGGTCACTTCACCTGAGAAGTCAATCCAAACTCCCCTGTAGTTGAAGCAGCCTTTTGAATGAAGTGACCTGTGATTTTAAAAAGGGTGCCCACACCACTGTGATTCGTTCAGAACAGTTCCACTTTTTCAGAGCGGTGTTTTGGGCGAGTTGTGTGCGAGGTGGTGAAAGTGACGCTGGGTGATCTATTGGGTGTTAGTTTCGGCAAATGTGATCTTTACGACAAAAAAAGTGGGCGATCGGTATTATTGAATCTCGGCATTAATTCCGTGCGGAAAGTAACGCTGGCCGATATTATGGACGTTGGTTTCACCCAGTCTGATGATTCCACCCGAAAAAAGTGGGCGGGCGGTATTATTCTTTTCCCGGCGTTACGCACATGGGGAAAGTAACGCTTGGCGATAAGTGTCCGAAAAATGGGCGCCCGTTTTCATTTTGTGGCTAAATGGGCGATATCTGGGCATTATACATCATTTCAGCGGTAAAATGGATGTTAATTGGACGTTTTGCATGCAAAAAAAGTGTAAAATCTAGCCCTAAGACTTTACAATCCTTGTCATGTTAAAGAAAGAACATACATTTATATTGCACTTTTCAAGAACTCTGAACGCCCCGAAACGCTTTGCAGCCAATTAAGTAGTGTTTGAGGTGTAGTCACTTATGTAATGTAGGAAACGCAGCAGCCAATTTGTGCTCAGCAAGGTCCCACAAATGGTCCAATGCCTCTCCTCCATTGTCCAGCTGGGTGGGACTCCACTCACCTGGTTCCATTCTTAGCCATCCTGTCGTAGCCAGAGAATCACTTGCAATGGTTTCTCTTCCCAGTACCGCACCGTTGTCTCTGGAGTCTCCCAAGGATCTATCTTTGGGCCCTTTCTATTTCTCATCTACATGCTACCCCTCGGCGAAATCATCCATAAACACATCAGTTTCCACACATATGCTGATGACACCCAGCTCTGCCTCACCACCACCTTCCTCGACCCCTCCACTGTCTCTGATTTGTCACACTGCTTGTCCGACATCCAGTACTGATGAGCAGAAATTTCCTCCAACTAAACATTGGGAAGACTGAAGCCATTGTCTTTGGTCCCCACCACAAGCTCCATTTCGAGCCACCGAATCCATCCATCTCCATGGCAACTGTCTGAGGCTGAACCACACTGTTAACAACCTTGGTGTTGTATTTGACTCCGAGATGAGCTTCCGACCACATATCCACGCCATCACCAAAACCACCTACTTCCACCTCCGAAACATTGCCCGACTCTGCCCTGCCTCAGCTCATCTGCTGCTGAAACCCTCATCCATGCCTTTGTTACCTCGAGACTTGACTATTCCACTGCTCCCCTGGCTGGCTTCCCATCTTTCACCCTCCATAAACTTGAGCTCATCCAAAGCTCTGCTGCCCATATCCTCACATCAAGTCCCGTTCACCCAACACCCCTGTGCTTGTTGGCTACATTGGCTCCCAGTTTAAAAAAACACCTCGATTTTAACATTCTCATCAAGACCTCGCCCCTCCCTATCTCTGCAGCCTCCTCCAGCCCTACAAACCATTGAGATCGCTGCACTCCTCCAATTCTGGCCTCTTGCCTGTCATGTTTGTAACCTTCACATAACTGTAACCTTTATGTAACAACACTGTACACTGTATTCACCTGAGTAATGCACACCTTGACCACAGGGGGTGAACTTGTGGGAGACACTCCTCACCTGGTCATCCAGGCATATAAAGGGGGGTCCCATGCAGGGTCAGCAATTCTTGGTCCTGGGAATAAAGGTACAGGTCACGTAGCGACCTTGTCTGCAGTACATGCCTCGTGTGATTCTATAGTAAGGTGTAAGGATACTACATTTGGCGACAAGAAACAGGAATCAACGACCCACGAGGATGGCCACCGGTAGCACAGAGGAATGGTACTGTGTTGGTGAGGACTGGGACAATTTTGTTGAAAGGCTCCAGCAGAGCTTTGTCACGAAGGACTGGTTGGGAGAGGAAATGGCTGGCAAGCGGAGGGCGCATCTCCTGACCAGCTGTGGTTCCAAGACATATGCGCTGATAAAAGACCTGCTCGCACCCGAGAAGCCGGCAGACAAGTCCTTTGAAGAGCTCAGCACTCTGATCGGTGAGCACATTAAACAGGCGAGCAGTATACATATGGCCCGGCACCAGTTCTACACACACCGGCATTGGCAGGGACAAAGCATATCGGACTTCATTGTGGACCTTCGGTGTTTGGCCAGCCTCTAAGTTCACAGATGCCTGCAGAGGGGAAATGTTAAGGGATTTCTTCATTGAGGGCATTGGTCATGCCGGGATTTTCAGGAAACTTATTGAGACCAAAGACTTAACTTTGGAAAGGGCAACGTTGATAGCTCAGACCTTCATGGCAGGGGAAGAGGAGACCAAGATAATTTACGCGCGCAGCCCTGATTCCAAATTGGCGAAGGACCGGGGAGTTAACATTGTAAACGAGGTTCAGAACTCTGCAGGCAGGCAAGGGCAATTCGACACCGCCCAGGTAGCAACAGGCTCCAGGGTGGGCCAGCAACAGAGACAATGGCAGGGGGATCGGCAATTCACGCCATCACAAGGGGCAATGCGCCCCGGGATGGGACCATTGACACTCAACAACAGAGTGTTCAGAAGTAATCAAAGGGACAATCAGAGAGGAATGCCTGTTAACAGTTCCTTTGTTCACAACAATCTCAGCTCATGCTGGAGGTGTGGTGGCAGACATGCTGCGAAAACCTGTAGGTTTCAGCAATTTATCTGCAGAAACTGTAACTTCAGTGGACATCTGGCCAGAATGTGCAGAAAGCCCGTAGCGAGGCTAGTTTACGAGGCAGAGGAACCAGACGAGGGGTCTGCAAGGCAGGGTGATGCTTGGGGCAAAGCTATGGATGCTGAAGTCCAGCGGGTTCATGTGGCAGACATCCACAGCTCCTATACCAAAACGCCACCCATGATGATGCAAGTTCTATTAAATGGCATCCCCGGTACACATGGAGCTGGACACAGGAGCCAGCCAGTCACTTATGAATGCCCAACAATTTGAAAAACTATGGCCACTCAAAGCTAACCGGCCCAAACTGGAACACATTGACACGCAGTTACGGACATACACCAGAGAGATCATTCCAGTACTAGGCAGTGCAAACTTGGTGGTCACACACAATGGATCGGAGAACCGGATGCCACTCTGGATTGCCCGGGGAATGGTCCCGCACTCTTGGGGAGGAGCTGGTTAGCCGAGGTGAACTGGAAATGGGGGGATGTGCACGCATTTCACCTGTGCAGCGAAGTTCATGCTCACAGATCCTACAGAAATTCGAGTCACTTTTTCAACCAGATGTCGGGACTTTCAAGGGCACCAAAGTAGTGATATGCATCATCCCGGACGCCAGACCAGTGCACCACAAAGCCAGAGCCATGCCGTATGTGATGCGTGAGAGAATTGAGAGTGAGTTGGACAGGCTGCTAAGAGAGGGCATAATTTCACCTGTTGAATTCAGTGACTGGGCAAGTTCCTGTCCTTAAAGCGGATGGCTTGGTCAGGATTTGTGGCGACTACAAGGCCACCATCAACTGAGTCACTACAGGACCAATACCCGCTTCCGAGAGCGGAGGATCTTTTTGCCACGGTGGCAGATGGCAAGCTGTTCACCAAGTTGGACCTCACTTCAGCCTACATGACTCAGGAACTGGCTAAAGAATCCAAGCTTCTGACTACCATCGCTACGCACAAGGGGCTATTCGTTTACATCGGGTGTCCGTTCGGCATTCGTTCAGCAGCCGCTATCTTCCAGAGGAACATGGAAAGCTTGCTCAAATCCATTCCTGGAACAATCGTATTCCAAGATGACATCCTAATCACGGGTCGAGACACCGAGGAACACCTCCACAACCTGGAGGGAGTGCTACGCCGACCGGACCGGGTAGGCTTGCGACTAAAGAAGTCCAAATGTATGTTTTTGGCCCCAGAGGTCGAGTTTTTGGGCAGGAGGGTTGCTGCAGACGGGATCCGGCCTACCAAATCCAAAATGGAGGCGATCCGTCGTGCGCCCAGGCCCGGCAACACATCGGAGTTGCGGTCATTTCTGGGTCTATTGAACTACTTCGGGAACTTTCTGCCGAACTTAACTACATTGTTGGAGCCGCTGCACGTGCTCCTGCGTAAGGGTTGTGAATGGTTTTGGGGGGGACTGTCAAGAACGGGCTTTCAATCGGGCGCGGAATCTGCTTTGTTCTAACAAGCAGTTGACCTTGTACAACCCCTGTAAGAAACTGTTTTTAACATGTGATGCATCATCCTATGGGGTTGGGTGTGTGTTGCAGCAGAGTAATGATGAGGGCCAACTCCAACCTGTGGCTTATGCCTCCAGGTTGCTCTCCCAGGCATAACGGGGATACGGAATGGTTGAAAAGGAAGCACTCGCATGTGTCTACGGGGTGAAAAAGATGCACCAGTACCTTTTCGGCAGAAGGTTCGAGTTAGAAACGGACCACATGCCATTAACATTCCTGTTGTCCGACAGCAAAGCTGTCAATGCCAATGCGTCAGCTCGCATACAGCAGTGGGCCCTCACACTGGCTGCGTATGATTACACAATATGGCACCGGCCAGGCACCGAAAATTGCACTGACGCGCTCAGCAGGCTCCCACTGGCGACCACCGAGGGGGCATCGGAGCAAAGCGCGGAGATGATCATGGCCGTTGAGGCTTTCGACACTGCAGATTCCCCCATCGCAGCCTGCCAGATCAAAATCTGGACCAACAGAGATCCCCTCCTGTCCCTGATAAAGAAATATGTTCTGATCGGGAATTGGGCGCCCGCATACGGAGCATGCCCTGAAGAGGTCAGACCGTTTCACAGACGGATGGATGAACTCTCCATCCAAGCCGACTGCCTGCTATGGGGCAGCCGGGTAGTCATGCCCCAGAAAGGAAGGGAAGCATTCATCATGGAACTCCACAGCGAGCACCCAGGCATCGTGCTAATGAAGGCCATTGCCCGGTCACATGTATGGTGGCCGGGAATTGACTCAGACCTGGAACACTGTTCGCAGGTGCGCGACATGTGCCCAGCTGGGCAATGCCCCCAGGGAGGCCCCACTCAGCCCGTGGCCCTGGCCCACCAGGCCATGGTCACGTATTCACATAGACTACGCGGGCCCGTTCATGGGAAAAATTTTCCTGATTGTTGTCGATGCATGCTCGAAATGGATCGAGTGCATCATATTGAATTCGTGCATGACATCCACAACTGTGGAGAGTCTGCGTACGGTCTTTGCGACCCACGGCTTGTCGGACATCCTGGTTAGCGACAACGGCTCGTGTTTCACTAGCTATGAATTCCAGGAATTTATGTCTGGTAATGGTATCAAACACATCAGGACAGCACCGTTCAAACTGGCTTCCAATGGCCAGGTGGAACGTGTGGCTCAAATCATAAAACAGGGCATGCTCCGGATTCAAGGACCCTCTCTTCAGTACCGCCTATCGCGCCTCCTGCTGGCCTACAGGTCCCGGCCGCATTCGCTCATGGGAGTCCCGCCCGCGGAGCAACTCATGAAACTCACGCTTAAAACGCGGCTGTCCCTCATTCATCCAGCCCTGTCAGACATTGTTGACGGCAAGCGCCAAGCCCAAGTCAAGTGCCATGATCGCAATTCAATGGGGAGATGCATAGAAATCGATGACCCGGTATTCGTTCTCAATCATGCTTTGGGACCCAAGTGGCTTGAGGGTACTGTAATTGGCAAAGAGGGGAATGGGATCATAGTGGTCAGACTTAACAATGGGCAGATATGCCGCAAACATCTGGACCAAGTAAAGAAAAGGTTCATCATGGACACTGAGGAAGCTGAGGAAGATCATGAGTTGTCACCCACACCACTGCCAGCGAATGAGCAACAAGGACATTCACCAGCATGCACAGTCCCTGCGGCCAGCCCGGACAGGCCGGAATCACCTCAGGCGACAGATGCATACAAAGGCCCAACTACCAGAGCCCCAACTGCGGCGCTCCACGAGAGAGCGTCGACCGCCTGAAAGACTCAATCTTTGACCCAAAGACGTTGGGGGGAGATGATGTCATGTTTCTAACCTTCACATAACTGTAACCTTTATGTTACAACACTGTACACTGTATACACCTGAGTAATGCACACCTTGACCACAGGGGGTGAACTTGTGGGAGACACTCTTCACCTGGTCATCCAGGCATATAAAGGGAGGTCCCACGCAGGGTCAGCACTTCTTGGTCCTGGGAATAAAGATTCAGGTCACGTAGTGACCTTGTCTGCAGTATATGCCTCGTGTGATTCTATAGTAAGGTGTAAGGACACTAAATTGCCCATCCCCAATTTTAATGGCTCCACCATTGGTGGCCGCGCTTTCAGTTGCCTGGGCCCCAAGCTCTGGAATTCCCTCCCTAAACCTCTCCGCCTCTCTCTTTATCTCTCTCTCGTCCTCCTTTAAGATGCTCCTTAAAACCTACCTCTGTGTCTAAGCTTTTGGTCATCTGCCCTAATATTTCTTTATGTGGCTTGGTGTCAAATTTTGTTTGATAATCGCTCCTTAGGACGTATTACTATGTTAAAGGCACTATATAAATGCAAGTTGTTGTTGTTGTGATAATGATCAGATAATCTGTTTTTGTGATGTTGTTTGAGGGATAAATATTGGCCAGGACACTGGGGAGAACTTCCCTGCTCTTCTTTAAAATAGTGCCGTGGGATCTTTTACACCCACCTGAGAGGGCAGATAGGCTTCTATTTAACTTCTCATCCCTCTGACAGTGCAGCACACACACCATACTGCAGCCTGGATTATGTGCACAAATCTCTTGGACTTGAACCCATGACTTTCTGACTTAGATAACACTACCACTGAGCCAAGGCTGATACAAAAAGATGAGAGAGGCCGTTTGCCCCATCTAACTCTTCCTTTCATAGAATTCCACCCCAGTGCAGCATCTAATTACGTTTTAAATGGCGTTACATTTTGTGCCCCCACTTCCCTACCTCGAGACCATTCCAGGTGCTGATCACTCTTTGCCTTCTGATGTCTGGCCTGAATTTGCCTATTTCTAGTTTGTGCCAATGACCCCTTGTTCTGTAGTTGTGGTTTAATTTGAAAGAGTGCCCTGGAGTAACCTATTCTATCCCACTTCATATCTCAGTAAGGACCCCTTTCATTTACCTTCAGGATGTGGGCATCACTGGCAAGGCTGGAATTTATTGCCCATCCACAGTTGCCCTGAGCAGGTGGTGATGGGCCTTCTCCTTGAACCGCTGACAGTGGTTTGGTACAACTGAGAGTCTTGCTCGGCTACTTTGGAAGCTAGTTAAGAGTCAGCCACGTTGGTGTGGGACTGGAGTCACTCATAGGCCGGACCGGGTAAAGATGGCAGGTTTCTTTCCTAAAGTCATGAGGGAACCTATTGTGTTTTTACGAGAGAAGGGTCACGTTTGCTGATACAGAACCAGCTTTACATTTCCTTATTTTTATTAGCTGCATTCAAATTCTCAAACTGTTGTGATGGGATTTAAACTCTTGTTCTCTGCCTTATTAGTCCAGCCATTTTATGCACATTTAATTCAATTTTATGTTCATTTAACTCCATTTTATGTGCATTTGTTCCCAATGACCTTGTGTTTATTTCTATATTTTTAATGTTTTTATCCCATTCTCTTTGTGTTTAGTTCTATTACCACTTTGTATCATCCTGTTCCCCATCTATCTAATCCTCCTTCCTAGTGTTTAATCCCAATCCCTGTGTTTTTAATCCAATTTCCTGTGTGTTTAATCCTATTCTCTGTGTTTAATCCCGTTCCCAGTGTATTTAAATGCATTGCCTGTGTGTCTAACTCCACCTCCCAATATGTTTAATCCCATTCACTGTGTTAATCCTATTCCCATAATCATGGTTCCCATCTGTCTATTCTTGTTTTGAATTTAATCCCATTCCCAATGTATTTAATCCCATTCCCAATGTGTTGAATCCAATGTCTTTTGTGTTTAATCCCAGTGTGTTTAATTCCATTCCCATTGTGTTTTCATCCAATTCCCAGTTAAACATTGATCCCTATGTGTTTAATATACTTCTGATGTGTTTCATCCCATTCCATTTAATCAGAAATTTCAATTTCATGCGTTTCATCCCATTCCTGCTGTTTAATCCTAATCCAAGTATGATTATTGTTGTCCTCCTTGTCTATAATCCCATCCCAGTGGGTTTAATGGCATTTCAAATATGTTTAACATCAAATCTCACTCAAGGTTGTTTAATTCCATTTAGTATAGTATCAGGCGGTCCCTCATGTCTAGGATGACCCACTTCCAGACCAAAAAAAGTGAGTTCACAGGTGTTTCAATGATGGACCTGACATTCTAGGTCCCGAGCTACGTCTTGGAGGGTGGAAGATGCCTGTGCGTGAATTCTTTTAACGTGGGGTGGCCGTTGCATACCAGCCACGACACGGGCTTGACTAAGCTAGGCCTTGATCCAGTGGCAAGGGTTAACCAAGATGACTGCCACTCCACACTGGCCTCGAACACTGCTCCCCCATGGTCTCGATCGCCGCTCCCCCATGGGCTCGATCACCACTCCCCGCTGGGCTCGAACACCGCTCCCCGCTCCCCGCTCCCCACTGGCCTCGAACATCGCTCCCCACTGGCCTAGAACACCGCTCCCCGCTCCCCGCTCCCCACTGGCCTCGAATATCGCTCCCCACTGGCCTAGAACACCGCTCCCCACTCCCCGCTCGGCTCGAACACCACTCTCCACTCCCCGCCCGGCTCGAACACCGCTCCCCACTCCCCGCTCGGCTCGAACACCGCTCCCCACTCCCCGCCCGGCTCGAACACCGCTCCCCACTCCCCGCTCCCCACTCCCCGCTCGGCTCGAACACCGCTCCCCACTCCCCGCCCGGCTCGAACACCGCTCCCCACTCCCCGCTCGGCTCGAACACCGCTCCCCACTCCCCGCCCGGCTCGAACACCGCTCCCCACTCCCCGCTCCCCACTCCCCGCCCGGCTCGAACACCGCTCCCCACTCCCCACTCCCCGCTCGGCTCGAACACCGCTCCCCACTCCCCGCCCGGCTCGAACACCGCTCCCCACTACCCGCTCGGCTCGAACACCGCTCCCCGCTCGGCTCGAACACCGCTCCCCACTCCCCGCTCGGCTCGAACACCACTCCCCACTCCCCGCTCCCCACTCCCCGCTCGGCTCGAACACCGCTCCCCACTCCCCGCTCGGCTCGAACACCACTCCCCACTCCCCGCTCCCCACTCCCCGCTCGGCTCGAACACCACTCCCCACTCCCCGCTCCCCACTCCCCGCTCGGCTCGAACACCGCTCCCCACTCCCCGCTCGGCTCGAACACCGCTCCCCGCTTGGCTCGAACACCGCTCCCCTCTCCCCGCTCGGCTCGAACACCGCTCCCCACTCCCCGCTCGGCTCGAACACCACTCCCCACTCCCCACTCCCCACTCCCCACTCCCCGCTCGGCTCGAACACCGCTCCCCACTCCCCGCTCGGCTCGAACACCGCTCCCCGCTCGGCTCGAACACCGCTCCCCACTCCCCGCTCGGCTCGAACACCGCTCCCCACTCCCCGCTCGGCTCGAACACCACTCCCCACTCCCCGCTCGGCTCGAACACCGCTCCCCGCTCGGCTCGAACACCGCTCCCCGCTCCCCCATGGGCTCAAACACCACTCCCCGCTCCCCCATGGGCTCGAACACCACTCCCCACTCCCCGCTCGGCTCGAACACCGCTCCCCACTCCCCGCTCGGCTCGAACACCGCTCCCCACTCCCCACTCCCCGCTCGGCTCGAACACCGCTCCCCGCTCGGCTCGAACACCGCTCCCCGCTCCCCGCTCGGCTCGAACACCGCTCCCCGCTCCCCGCTCGGCTCGAACACCGCTCCCCACTCCCCGCTCGGCTCGAACACCGCTCCCCACTCTCCGCTCGGCTCGAACACCACTCCCCGCTCGGCTCGAACACCGCTCCCCACTCCCCGCTCGGCTCGAACACCACTCCCCACTCCCCCGCTCCCCACTCCCCGCTCGGCTCGAAAACCGCTCCCCACTCCCCGCTCGGCTCGACCACTGCTCCCCACTCCCCGCTCGGCTCGACCACTGCTCCCCACTCCCCGCTCGGCTCGAACACCACTCCCCACTCTCCGCTCGGCTCGAACACCGCTCCCCACTCCCCGCTCGGCTCGAACACCGCTCCCCACTCCCCGCTCGGCTCGAACACCGCTCCCCACTCCCCGCTCGGCTCAAACACCACTCCCCACTCCCCGCTCGGCTCGAACACCGCCCCCCACTCTCCCATGGGCTCGAACACCACTCCCCACTCCCCGCTCGGCTCGAACACCACTCCCCACTCCCCCATGGGCTCGAACACCGCTCCCCGCTCCCCCATGGGCTCAAACACCACTCCCCACTCCCCGCTGGCTCGATCGCCGCTCCTCACTCCCCCATGGGCTCGAACACCGCTCCCCGCTCCCCCCTGGGCTCGAACACCACTCCCCGCTCCCCCCTGGGCTCGAACACCACTCCCCGCTCCCCCCTGGGCTCGAACACCACTCCCCACTCCCCCATGGGCTCGAACACCACTCCCCGCTCCCCCCTGGGCTCGAACACCACTCCCCACTCCCCGCTCGGCTCGAACACCGCTCCCCGCTCCTCCCTGGGCTCGATCGCCGGACCTCGTTGCTCCTCCTCCACCTGGATCCCGACCCCGCCACTGGTCTCCAATCGGTTGCCTGGACTCAGATGACGTCAATCCAGTCGCCCTTCTAGAATCCGCCGCCCTCCTAAAACGGCTCGCGCTGCTCCCTGCAGTGCCTAGCTCTTTCTTTTATCCCCGACCTGCCGCAATGGTGTTCTCTCGCAGGTCGGTGGGGGGGCCGCACTGAGTCTGGGGCTGGTTCTTCCTCTTATCCTGTAAATTCCAGTTACAGTGTATCTAATCCTCTTCTTCTGAGTTTAATACCAATCCTGCTATCTTTCCATTGTCTTTAGTCCCATTCCCAGCACGATTAACGCTATTCCTAGTGTGGTAAATCCTATTCTCATTGTAGTTAATGTTTCACTTACGTATAATCCCACTATGATGTGTTTAATCCCAGTCCCAATGTGTTTAATTCTAGACTCCATGGGCTCAAAATTGCCCTCCGCCCGAAACAGGGCGCACGTACCACAGTTGAGTGTCCCTTACCGCCGAGATGGATGGTGTTAAGAGGGAAATTCTGCTTTTTCGGGCCCAAAGCAGAGCAGAGCAGTAATGACTGGTGTAATGGGATGGTTTCAGAGGTGTGGAGTGGAGTTGCGTTTGAACCGCGAAATTCTGCTCCTAGCCGTTTGATCCTAACGGTGTAGCTGCTCCCTGACTTGCAGCCATGTCATGACTTCGTTCTCACTTGCACCCAAGGAAATGGCTGCAGGGGAAGTTGGAGGAGGGCCAGCCACTTCAATGACGCGGAGCTGGAAACTCTAATGGAAGCTGTGGAGGGGAGAAGGCAGCTGCTCCTCCCTGAAAGTTGTGGGATACCAAGTCGGAGCATTCACAGTTGCCTTGAGGGAAATTGTGGAGGAGATTTCGGTGACCTCCGTTCACCAGCGCTACCCCACTCAATGCAGAAAAAGGCTAACTGACCTTAATCGCCTGATGAAAGTTGTTATATATGCAGACTATAGTTATACTCACTGTGTAGTCACTGTATAGTTGCATAAGATGGAGACTTGTTAGCTGATGTACTATCAATAAGGCTTACACTGGGTATATACCATGCTGGCACCACTAGAGGGTGCAACTGGTGGAGACCGGGGTTTCCTGCTCCTGTGGCAGAGGCCGTCCACCAGAGGGCACTGCGGTGGGAGACCTGAGGGTCACCTGCATAGGTGTGCAGGGCCCAGTATAAAAGGCTGATGACCATGCTTGCGCCTCATTCTGGAGTTACAAATAAAGGACCAAGGTCACTACATTTTGAGTACAACACATTGCCTCGTGGAGTCATTCATAAGTACATTACAGACATAACAAAAGTGAGTCCATGTTCCCTTAGCTCCTCACATTATATCTGCTGGACTCTCCTTCGCCTTAACTTGTTTCTCATCAACACTATTTAGTAGCCGAAGTGCCTGTTGATTGCTGGGCCTGTATGTGCGCACACTCACAATGGAGTGTCCTTTGCATCTCAGATTGACAGCTGCATGTAATGGACCCAGACTTGCACTCATTGCCGAGGCCTCTGGAAACTGCCACTTACCAACCCTTCCTTGCTTTGCAGGCCAAGGTGGTGTACCAACAAGCCACGGATGGGGGCGACTGGCAAAATGTCCAGCTCACTGATCTGGAGGTGAGGGTGCAGTGGCAAGCGGGCGCGCACGTTGGACTTTCTGTGGCTGCTGGTCACTCCGATGATGCTGGGGTCAGCATGGGTAAGTGAAGGTCTTTGTGCAATCCTATCTCTCCCTCAGTGCAATGGCCTACCTGGCTATTGCTTATGCTTGTGTGCAAGCTGCTTGCAATGCAGCACCTCACCTTCACAGCACCCCTTCTCCCTTTTATGATTCCAATGATACCCGGAGTGTCATCATGAGCGAGACAGACACCCTTGACATGACTGGCAGCCACAGTCAGGTGGAGACACTTGGTGCCTTGAATGATCTTGGCGGTATGTTGGATGAGGGAGATGGGGAGTGGGTGAGCTCTGCCAGCAAAAGCGCATCACGTACAGTCCCATGCACCAGCTCAGATCCTGGGGGTCCATGGTCGGGTAACATAGATTTAGGAGACGGGTCTCTGCACTGGGTGAAGCACTGGGCCCTAGCATGGTGAAGGGCCAAGGGAACCTCGGGTGCCATCTCTCAGGGGGGCGAGTGTACAGCCGAGTCCTGCTGAGGAGGACTCAGATGAGCCCATCGATGTTGGGGCTTATGAACAAAGGGTGGTGGTCATGGAATCGGAGCTCAACGACAATACAAGGGGTGCCCGAGAGGCTGTCGCAAGTGGTGAGGAGCGTGGAGGAGTTCGCCTCCTGCATTGTGGATAGCTCTGTGCACGCCAGGGGGACCATCATTGCCAGTGTGCAGACGATGGTGGAATCCCAGAGTGAGCGTGCGGATCCAGCTGCGATGACACATCTCTTGGCGGAGGTGACAGCCGCCATTGCAGCACAGGCGCGAGGGAGCGAGCGTGGCTGTGCTTCTTTGGACATGATGGCCACTGCCCTGGAAGCTCAGAAAGCTCTCATGCACTCTGGGCAACAGGGCACGGAGTGTCTGACTGCCGTCGTCTCTGATGGCTTCCAGAGTCTGGCTGGTGTCATGCAGTCTCAGCTGGAGGCTACGCGAGATCTGACTACCGCCATTGTGGCTGGTCTACCATGGTCCACCGCGGGCTTAACGGTGCCACCCCACCCCGCCGACCTGTGCTCCAGCAGCTTGGCGGGGGAGGTAGGATACTGCGTGGCGCTGGCTCCTCGGACCAGGATACTGACGTGGACTCTCCGGTTCACAGCAGCCCTGAGCCGAGACCTGCCACTCTGCCATTGCCCCAGTCACTTCCGACTGAAGACACAGAGGAGGATGCCGCCCAGTCTGCAGCCAGCCTTTCCAGGGCCAGAGCTGGTTGAGGGCGTCCGAGAAGAGCATCTGCAGCTTCCTCTACACACACAGCAGCCTTCCCAAAGCCATGAGGCAGCCACAGGGGAGACACTGCAGCATAGTGTAAGGATAGGTCTGTGTAAGAGGGGTTAATAAGGAGTTGCACAAGGGTGATAAGTAATTACATGAATGTTTTGGAAACCCATTGTTTGGGTTATAATAAATCTTTATTTTGTGTTTGGAATTTATGATCAGGTCTCTCATTTTACTGTGCGGGAATGATGTGTGAGAGGGCTCACAGATTGACTCATTGACATGGCCAGATGCAGGCTCAACTGTGCATTGAGTTTATGTGAACCGTGCAGCTATGAGACAGCTTTGTGCTTTTCTTGCAGGGTCACTATGGTGACGCTGCCTCCTGCATGGCTGCCCACCTGCATCTTGCTGCTCCTCCTCCTCCTCCTCCCTGCGCCTCCTTCTGTGCCTCCTCCCCCTCCATAGGTGCCACTGCCGCCTTGTCCTCCAATGACTGTGCCCTCATGATGGCCAGGTTGTGGAGCATGCAGCACACCACCATGAATATGGAGACACGCTCAGGCAAGTACTGCAGCGTACCCCGAGTGGTCCAGGCAACGGGACCTCAGTTTGAGAATGACAATTGTGTGCTCGATGATGGTCTTGGTGGCCGACAGACTGTCATTACACACGAGCTGCACAACAGTTCTAGAGTTGTGCAGAGGAGTCATCAGTCAAGTGCTCAGCGCATAGCCCTTGTCACCCAGGAACCAGCCGCAATCTTCATTGGGACCAGTGAAGAGGCGTAGCACATTGCTCTGGCGCAGCATGAAAAAAATCGTGGCTGCTGCCAGGAAACCGGGCATCCACTTGCATAATCTTGCGATTGTGGTCGGAAGTGAGGTGAATATTGAGGGGGAGGAGGCTCTTGCGGTTTCGGAAGTGCTCGGGAGTTTGTTGGGGTGCCCTGAGATTGACATGGGTGCAGTCAATGACCCCCTGGACCCTGGGGAAGTCCGCAATGTGCAGGATGCAGTCTGCCGCACCAACTGGTCATAGGGAATGAGATGTAATTGGCCCTCCTCCTATACAGAGAATCTGTGACCTCCCATATTGCTGTATGGGCTGCAAACTGCAAGATGTAGGACCTAGTAGCATAAATGTTCAGGGCGATAGGCACCTTGGATGCCAAGCTCAGGGCTGTCCTCAGCCGTGTTTGTGGCTGCAAGTCTGCCTGCAGCTGATTGCAGAGCTCCCTCACTACATCCTTGCGCAGGCACTGATCATCATTCAGACCCCCAAATCACAATTGCTGGCGGAAGACCCTTTGTCGATATACCCTGGTGCTCCCATGTTTGTAGCCGCCTTGCTCTCTGCTGTGCCACATTCAACTCTCCCTGCTGACTCCTCCACCTCTGTAGGCTGCTGCTGCCCAGCATCTGCCTCCGCTGCAGGCTGCCTCCTGTCCTGCTGCCCAGTATCTGGTGTGGGAGGGGGTCCGCGTAACTCACTCTCATCCTTAGGGGACGCCCTTGTTGAGGGACTTCCTGTGGCAGCTCTCTGGCCTCCCCCCCCCCCCCCCCCCACCCCCACCCCTTTCCATCTCCCTGGCCCTCTCCATGCTGGGCCGCCATGCTACCTGCGGCCCTTGCCTGCTGTCTCTGCAGCCGTTGCCCCTGGCGCCGCCTTCTCCTGCGTGCCTCAGCTGGAGACATTGGCCTGCCAGCACTGCCCCCATTTCAAAGCCCTCCCCAAGCCCAGCCTCCTCCAAGTGGCCTCCCTGTTCTGCCGGTGGAGGCTTCCAGCACTTGCAAAGCAGCGCGCATTGTATCCTCTCACTGCTTCTCAAACAACAGGAAAAAGTCGCCGACACAAATTCAACACAAAGCAACACACCTTGAAGGCACTCTGGCAGTGTGCATCAGGAACTATGCACCACCCGAAAAAAAACAACTCATGGCACCGCTGAGCGTTCCAATGACTTTTATAGCGGAATGTTGCTTCCGGCCCGGGACCTCGGCAGTGCGCGCAGTAATGACGCACTTAGGAGTGCTGGCCAGCACCGCCGTGGAACTGGGGGAAGCGGTGCGGTGATGGTCACAGCCAGATAACCGTGGCAGGACAATTGGGCTATCAGCGGCCATTGCACGAAAAATCTGGTGGTAACAGGCCTTAAGGGAAGGGGACATTTCGGCCCCCCTGTGTTTAATCCCAATCCCAATGTGTTTAATCCCAGTCCTCGTGTGTTTAATCCCAGTCTCACGGTATTTAATCCCAGTCTACTTGGGGGGGGGGGGGGAATTGATTATCTACCATTTTGAGCAGGTAACATTGTGCAGGCACTATTAGCGCCGGCGATCAGGAGATTGATTGTTACCGCTCTAAGAGGGGATTGCAGTGTTAAATCCAGCGCGGCACACTTCTCTTAGGGCGATAGTATCGGCAAGTGCAGTGCTACCCTTCCAGCTAATTAATTTCGGCTGTGCTCATGTCTAGACTCATCAGCCATTCTGGCTCCATCTTTAAGGGGAGGGGCAATGATGCCACACCACCTTAATCTCACCATTCCATCTTTGCTGTTGGTGTTGAAGGAGCAACATGGCTGCTCAGGGCCCAAGACTGTACGCCATGTGCTTTAGCGATGATGCCCTTCAGGCTCTTGTGGAGGCGGTGGAGAGGCGACAGGCCTCCATGTTTCCTGAGACTGGCAGGAGGCCAATGCCTGCTGCTTACAGGCGCCTATAAAAGAACATAAGAACATAAGAAATAGGAGCAGGAGTAGGCCATTTGGCCCCTCGAGCCTGCTCCGCCATTCAATAAAGATCATGGCTGATCTGGTCATGGACTCAGCTCCACTTCCCTGCCTGCTCCCCATAACCCTTATCGCTCAAAAGTCTGTCTATCTCCACCTTAAGGGTATGGAGTATAGAAGCAGGAAAGTCTTGCTACAGCTATATAAGGTATTGGTGAGGCCACACCTGGAATACTGCGTGCAGTTTCGCTTTCCATATTTATGAAAGGATATACTTGCTTTGGAGGCAGTTCAGAGAAGGTTCACTAGGTTGATTCCGGGGATGAGTGGTTTGACTTAGGTTGGGCCTCTACTCATTGGAATTCGGAAGAATGAGAGGTGATCTTATCGAAACATGTAAGATTATGAGGGGGCTTGACCAGGTGGATGCAGAGAGGATGTTTCCACTGATGGGGGAGACTAGAACTAGAGGGCATGATCTTAGAATAAGGGGTCGCCCAGTTAAAACAGATGAGGAGAAATTTCTTCTCAGAGGGTTGTAAATCTGTGGAATTCACTGCCTCAGAGAGCTGTGGAAGCTGGGACATTGAATAAATTTAAGACAGAAATAGACAGTTTCTTAAATGATAAGGGGATAAGGGGTTATGGGGAGCGGGCGGGGAAGTGGAGCTGAGTCGATGATCAGATCAGCCATGATCTTATTGAATGGCGGAGCAGGCTCGAGGAGCCGTATGGCCTACTCCTGCTCCTATTTCTTATGTTCTTATGTTCTTATGTTAAATATATTCAATGACCCAGCCTCCACAGCTCTCTGGGGCAGAAATTCCACAGATTTACAACCCTCTAAGAGAAGAAATGTCTCCCCATCAGTTTTAAATGAGCAGTCCCTTATTCTGAGACTATATCCTCTAGATTTAGTTCCCCCTATGAGTGAAAATATCCTCTCTGCATCCACCTTGTCGAGTCCCCTCATTTATCTTAAACATTTCAATAAGATCACCTCTCATTCTTCTGAACTCCAATGAGTATAGCCTCAACCTACTCAACCTATCTTCATAAGTCAACCCCCTCATCTCTGGAATCAACCTCGTAAGCCTTCTCTGAACAGCCTCCAATGCAAATATATCTTTCCTTAAATATGGAGACCAAAACTGTACGTAGTACTCCAGGTGTGGCCTCACCAATACCCTGTACAGTTCTAGCAGGACTTCTCTGCTTTTATACTCTATCCCCCTTGCAATAAAGAGCAATATTCCATTTGCCTTCCTGATTACTTGCTGTGGTGGAGGTAGCACAATATGTGTCTGTCAGGTGGACAGGACAGCGACATAATGTTGCAAGAAGTTCAATTACCTCACTTGGGTGGTCAGGGTGACTACATTCTTCCACAACCTCTGAATGCCACAATGTCCAGACAATTATTTGTAGACACTCTAGAAAGTGCCACATCCCAGTAGTCACACACAAAATGTGTCCACCTACTAAAGGTCACATCCACATCTCAGCACTTGCATACGTTAACAGCTATTCAACTATGGTATGTACATGTGACAACCACATAGCTGCACAGTCACTTAAAGGCTTTTTTTCTTTTGTAGACCAAACTGGCGCATAATAGACGGGAGCAAGAAAGGACAGGAGGTGGTGAGGCAGACCTGAGGCCCCTCACTGACCTGGAACAAAGAGTCCAGGAGATCATCGGCCCTCAAGTGGTAGGAGCTGCAGCACGCGGCCACGCTGACCCCCATGGGGACAGTCCTGGTATGTTTCTCATCTCTCCCTCTTCCATCATGCCACTTCCCCCTCAAACCACAAGCCATTTTGTATTAAAGTGTAATATCTCCATTCCTTGCTCCCTTCCTGCCCCCCTCCCCTGAATTTAACCACACTCTTGTGCTTTCATGCTTTCAGCTGATGACCCAGCACAGCAGCAACCTGTCCCTCAGCCTCCCGGTGAGAGCAATGAGGGGGTCGAGGATGAAGAACAGGAGACCCCAGCTCAGACACCGTCACCTCAGCAAGCTGCCCCCGATTCTGGGGAGATGATGTCGGTGGAGGAGACATGGTTCCTGGGCTTTTATGAGGGTGATGCTCTTGGACCCAGCGGCAAGCAGCAATGCCATGGGACAAGGGAAGCTAGAGGGCCTGCTGTCTCCACATCTCAGTCCCCATGCGTTTAATCCCAGACCCGATGCGTTTAATCCTCATTTTCCCAGCATGTAATCGTTAATTCTATTTGTTTACTCCAAATCTTGTGTGCTTAACTCCATTTGCTTTTGAGTATAACAGAGGTTGTTGAAAAAGGCTGAGGGAGTGAATAAAAGTGATGCTGAATGCACAGTTCTGAGGGTCGGTGATCATAAAGACTGATGCACACGGTAGACAGACTGATACACCCAAGCACTGAATGTGGGAGAGTGCCGGGCATGGAGTGTCATGTGATGGAGCACCGATCGGATTTTCTTTGAATACTTTTGTTTATTTCCCTACTTTATAACAATGAGTCCACTTCAAAAGTACTTCATTGACTGTAAAGTGCTTTGGGACTTCCTGAAGTTGTGAAGGGCACTATAGAAATGCAAGTCAATTGCGTTATTTATTAGTTATAAAAATATTGATGACTAGACGGGGTGGTTGGTTGGAGGCGAGAAGTCATGCTACGAAACTTCCAGCAATCCATCCATCCAGAGTTGGTGACCCTTTCTGAAGTGCATGAAACAGGTTTACCAATCTGCTTACTCGAGACTCCCTGGCGGGAGCAGAGGCCCTGTGGTGAGAAGGTGAGTAGATAGATAGGGAGCCAAGTACAAGCAAGGTTGGGGTGATCTTTACAAATCCTATATTTGCCCTGACCTCTTAAATCGAGTGAACGTGATAGAGATTGGATAAAGTGAAAGACAGAGATTGAATGAGTATGGCTGCACGGATAGGCAATAATAGCCAGGAAAGGAAGATCACGCAAAAAGATGTCTAGTTTTTGCTCCCAACTAGCTGTGAGTGCCTTTACTGTACCCATTTTACAATGAAGGCAACATTCTGTCACAAAATAATTGAACACGCTTCCCAATACATTGAACATTCTAACTCAGACAGAAACGATATCTGATTCGGCTTGTTCCCTGGGTTTATTTCTGAGCCCCCCGAAGACAATTTCTTAAGCGTTTCAAAGTCTCCTGTCCCTTCCCCTACCTCCCCATTTTACTGAGTCCTGTTGGTTGAGTTCAGTGCAGTTCTATGGTGCAGAAGGGAGCTGAATGTACCATAAAAGCAGTAGGTTATAAATATCTTAGTTGGACGTTTAGTGTTAAACAATGAGTCAAATGATGTTAAAATTGAAGTCTGGCCCAGATACACTGAGTAGACATGTCCAACCCCACCCAGACCTCACACCACGCTGGATACAATGAGCCGCTCTGCCGCAGGGTAGGATGTAGGCTGCAAATCTGAGCAAGCTCCTCGCGTCCCATTAACATCCGCTGTCTCGCTGTGGGATGGAGGGCGAGGTTGTGGGAGGAGTACGCGAGGATCCATTAACACCTTTTATTCCACAGTTCACCCTGATTCAAATCAGCGCTGGATCACCGATATCACAATAAAATCTGCCTGCACCAATAGAGCTTTTAGCACCGTGACTATAGGGGGGGAAAGATTTTTCTCTGTGTGGTAAAATCGCAAACTTTATCTTGATAATCAAGCCAACCATTTGTACATACATACTGCGCAGAGAAAATCTTCCCCTATTATTAATGCAATTAGGAATGCCCTTTGAGGGTTAAAGGAACACTCTAAAATAAAGCCCGAAAAGAGCACGTGAGATAGACAAACCATCAGAAATACCATCTCAATGAACTCCTTCAGAATAGAAAACAGAATTTGTCCCTTGAGAATTAATCTCAACCCCACCTTCCGCTAATATATTCCTCAATCTGTTGTCTCACATCAAGCTGCCTTTGAACCCATTCAAACGCTTTGGATAACCGATGAAGACATTGTAAATCTAAGTTGTTGACCTTTAGAGGTCATTGTGATGTAGGGATTAATTCATGAAGAGGCAGCTAGGCCTACAGTACATCAGGGGATCTGATGTTTGGTCAACAACATATGAGATGTATGACAGGTGTTTGCTCACTCCTTTTCTCAGTTCTCGTACCATTCTGGACCTCTCGAGATCTTGAATAGCGGAACAGGCTTGAGGAGCTGAATGGCCTCCTGCTCCGCTATTCCTTCCTAAGTATCCATGGTTGTCCATGATATTCTATTTATTCCCGTAGTGTGCCTCTGGGCAACACTTGGAATTCCATGTATTTGTCCCATGATATGTCTCTATCTCAACAACAAAACTTGTATTTATATAGCGTCTTTAATGTAGTAAAACATCCCAAGGCGCTTCACAAGAGTGTTATAAGACAAAACAATAAATTTGACACTGAGCCACATAAGAAGAAATTACGGCAGATGCTTGGTCAACGAGGTAGGTCTTAAGGAGCATCTTAAAGGAGGAAAGTGAGGTAGAGAGGCGGAGAGGTTTAGGGAGGGAGTTCCAGAGCTTCGGGCCTAGGCAGCTGAAGGCACAGCCACCAATGGTTGAGCGATTATAATCAGGGGTGCTCAAGAGGGCATAATTTAAGGAGTGCAATCTCAATCATTGTTACTTATTTCTGAGGAGTGATTAATCCAGAGGTTCCTTTCGATTGGGCTCTGCTCCACGCTTTAACTTTTCTTGGTCCTTGGTATGAAAAGTGAAACCCATTCCTTGTATTGACATTCCTCACAGTGATGAACAGAGATGAGGAAAGAATAGTCTCAAATATAGTGAGAGAGGCTGCCAACCTCGACACTCCACATTCAAACCCAGTGATTTCCACAAATCTGGGAAGTCAATCGAAGCCTCCTACTGTGGGATCACCACCCATGACAGAGTATCCCATCACCAGGGATCTCAGGAGGGTGAAGACAACCATGAATCATCATGAGGAACATCCTCCACAGGGTTAGGCTTGATCTTTTGGGAATGTGTAAATACTTGGAATAATGTTCTTCAGGTGATAGGGACCATAATATCATTGAGGAGGTCTCATGAAAATCTTATGGAAAGGGAATGTCCCTTTGTGATTTTCCTTCTTTACATAATTACCTATGTATATGTGTGTATAGGCCTCCCATTATAAAGTTTCTCCCTCCATCTTTGTCTCTCCTCCAGTCACACTGGCTGCTAGTTTCTCATCTCACCACATTCTCCACCTCATTCCCCTCTTATTTCTCCTTATCCCTCCTCTTCCATCCCCTCAGTAGGGAAAACCCGCTTGCGGAATAAGAACTGTTTTCTTTTGCTCTGGATGGGTACGGACTTTCTGCCTCTTCGGAATCCTCTGCCGAGAAGGCAGCCCGAGACCTGCTGGCTGTATTGCCCCATCGCAGACTGTATCCCACGCAAATACTTTTTGGGGTAAGGGCTTCCTGATTGTCAAAGGAACAGCAAGCCCAGACCGCAAAAAGATTCAAGAGAGAAAACATGAGATGGCTTCATCTTGAACTCCTCAGTCAGGAAAGTCTCATTCATCGCCTGTGGAGAACAAAAAAGATGTTATATGAACTGCCTCATCTTCATTCCCCCTTTGCTACTCCTTTATTCTCCCCTTTGTTGTCCCTTTTTCTTTCTTTCTGTACTGAAAACGTAGACATTTTGGAGACTTAGATCCAGAGGCACTGAAAGCCCTCCCATCCTTCATCCAATTGGCCATTCTTCAAGTGTGAATGTACACAATAAGTTACGTTGAGCTGTTCGAGCACAGGGGGCATCACCACACACACAGACCCCAAAGCTGCCCTCATCCAACATCCGCACTCTCTTGCAAATGTTACCAATCAATGGTCAGGAGCAGAAACGCAGACTGATTTCCCCCCCTTCCTGCCCAGGAGCACTAAGGCCAGTTATAATGTCATGGAGAGCTCAGCTGTCAGCTGTGGCTCAGTGGGCAGCACTCTCATCTCTCAGTCAGAAGGTTGTGGGTTTAAGTCCCACTCTAGAAACTTGAGCACATAATCTAGTCCAACACTCCCAGTGCAGTGATGAGGGAGTGCTGCACTGTCACAGGTGCCATCTTATGGATGGGACATTAAACCGAGGCCCCCATCTGCCATCTCAGGTGAACATAAAAGATCCCACACCACTCGTTGAGGAAGAGCAGTGGAGTTCTTTATGGATTCCTGGCCAATATTTATCCCTCAACCAACATCTAAAACCAATGATCTTGGTCATTATCACATTGCTGTTTGTGGAAACTTGCTGTGAGAAAATTGGCTGCCGCATTTCCTACATTACAACAGTGACTACACTTTAAAAGTACTTCATTGGTGTAATATATATAGCTCCATCCAGTGGACATAAAGAGGGAACAAATCACGTGACTGGCTTCCTGAAGTTATCAGCCATCTTACAGCCTGTGTGTTTGTGAAGTCATACCAAAAACATAACAGTTGGCTGTAAAGTGCTTTGGGTGTCCTGAGGTTGTGAAAGGTGTTATATAAATGCTATCTATCTGATCTTCCTTCCTTCCTTCCTTTCTTTCTTTCCCACTGACTCCACAGACCAAGGTTCAAATCTAGGCCCTGTGAGCCTCAGTACCACACAGGATGCCGATGGAGACAGCAGGAAACCAGTCTTTCAGCACTTTAAAGATTCCTCAAATTTTGTTTTCCCCAAGGACTGTCCAGATCTGTCAACTATTCCTCAGAAGACAGGATTTTGAGACACAACATCAGTCATGCTGCTGTTCCCTGAATCCTCTCCAATGTGTAATATTATTTTTCAAACGGGTGCTACCTAGCAAACAATAACCAATGATTTATAAAGAGTTCAAATAAATGAAATATAAAAAAGTACATTTTGAAAGGTTTGTGCTGAGTGTCATTCTAGCAGGGACATTAGTTCTGAAGTGGGGCTTTTCAAAAATACAAAGGAAAAAAATCTTCATCCGTTGACATTCTGGACCTTCAGGAGCAGCCCGGTAATTAGAGAGAACAGCACTGGAACCTGGAGGAGTTGGGAGACTCTCCAGATTCCAACACTCTTGGCAGGCGATTCACCCATAAAATGGTGATCTCATGCCCTCCTACCTGGGATCACCAGCTCATAAGTGTACGTGCTGTGCCAGTAAATTCAGGCATCTCTCTCGCTTTCTGTTGCTTGATAATGAGAGAAAAACAAGAGAATGTTATGGAGGTTGGGTTATCCCAGAATTCATTGCAATAGCGAAAGCCCTCTATTAAAATGATGGCAGCTGTCATTTTAATACAGGGCTTTCACTACTGTTCTGAATGCTGGGATAGTCTCACCTTCATAGCGGTCTCTCACTTCCCAGTGTCAAAAAGCAGGAGCAAACACTTTTCAAATTCCACAGCTAGGCAGACTATGAAGAGATAATATTGGTGATTCAGCAATACCACACTCTCAGTGGAGAGATGCTCCCAAGGGGCATTGTTTGGATAATCAGCACCACAGTGTTGTAACCCTACCCTTATCCCATGTTCCCTGTGGAAGAGTGGGATCATGGAATTACCACTGAAGTGAACAGCAATATCAACTTGCATATATAAAGTGCCTTTAATATAGAAAAATGCCCCAGGGTGTCAAGGTATAAAAATCGATATTAGGAGGGTCGGCCGAAAACCTGGTCAAAGAGGTAGGTTTTACGGAGGAGAGTGGAGGGGTTTAAGGAGGGAATTCCAGAGAGTAGGGTCTAGGTGACTAAAGGTGCAGCTGCCAAAAGTGGGGTGAATGAGCGGGGATGCACAAGAGGTCAGTGCCAGAGGAATGGAGAAATTGGGAAGGGGGTTGTCGGGCTGGGAGGAGATTACGGAGATTGCGGGAGTGGGGGTGGGGGGTTAGACAAGACCATGTAGGGGTTTAAACTCAAGGATAAGATTATTTAAATGTGAAGTGTTGGGGAACTAGGAGTCGATGTTGGTCAACGAGGACAGGGATAATCGGCAAGGAGGTTTTGGTGTGGGATAGAGCAGCAGAATCTTGGATGAGCAAAAGTTTACAGAAGGTGCAGAACAGGAGGCCAGCCAGAAGGAAAGATGCTTGGAGATGAAGGGCCGATGGTCTGCAGCGGGAGTGGAGGAGGACACTGTTAGTAGGTGATGTCTATGATGGAGAGGATATGAGGTTGGGGGCTCAGCTTGGTGCTGATTAGGAAACTTGTGTAAAGAGCCATGAACTAAGGTAAGGACTAGCCTAACGCGTGGTGTGGTTGGTTCCTGAATGGACTGCTCACCAGGGTAGTAAATACCAATCCAGGTGAAGCATTCAGAAGGGAATTGGATCAATTCATGGTTTAGAAAAGAGTGGACAGATCTAGGATTAGTGTAGGAAACAGGTAAACTTTGTGGTTGCAAACAGTCTGGTCCCACCTAAGCCAGTGGCTGGGCAATGGTACAGAGTTTGTGGTGGGGCCAAAGACAGTGGCTTCAGTCTTCCCAATGTTTAGCTGGAGGAAGTTATGGCTATGTCGGACAAGCAGACTGACATTGTGGAGGGGTCGAGAGAGATGATAGAGTGGTGGAGCTGGGTGTCAGCAGTGTACATGTGAATCTGACCCCATGACTTCAGATGATGCCTCCAAGGGGAAGTGTGTTGAAAAAAGTAAGAGAGAGAAAAATGAAGAAAGGAGAAAAAAGAATAGTAGAGTATTGAGACTGACAGAACGAACCCTGGAACAGGTGAAGCTGAAAGATGGCCCCTCAGATAGTGCAGCACTCCCTCAGTACTGCCCTGAGGTATCAGCCTAGATTATGTGCTTATGTCTCTGGAGGGGACGTTGAACCCATGACCTTCTGACTCAAAGGCGAGAGACCTACCACTGAGCCAAGGTAAGATGTGGAAGTGACAAGGACAGAGACATGGGCCAAATCGCCTCCTCCTGTGCTGCAATTTCTATGATTCTATGACCACAAGGTTTACCTGTTTCCTACACTAATCCTAGATCTGTCCACTCTTTTCTAAACCATGAATTGCTCCAATTCCCTTCTGAATGCTTCACCTGGATTGGTATTTACTACCCTGGTGAGCAGTCCATTCAGGAACCAACCACACCACGCGTTAGGCTAGTCCTTATCTTAGTTCATGGCTCTTTACTTGCAGTCCTCCTCTGGCTGGTGAGCCATTCCTGGCTCTGCACAAAACATCACAGGTAAATGATGTGAGGACGTTTTTATGAAACAATGACTCATTTCAGTCTGAAATATATTAATGATTTAAGTGCTTGGCAAACAAATAAAGGAATCTGTCTAATCCTTTTTGGAGATGACTCTGCCCCTTTAAGAGCTTGAATCATATCCTTCCCATTGTTTTTCTGCATGAAAATATAATTTGTTTCCATCAGTTTTCCTCACAGCTCAAATGATCCAAAGACTGGGATTATCTGTACTGAATGGTGGAGTATATTCAGCGATGCTGCGCTCCTCGCACAGAACCTGCCTGTTGGGAGCCTGGGTCACAGACTCTTAACACCAGGGCAGTGCTGACTGGGAAAACCGCAACCCATTCCAGCAAAACTCCGTGACAGGATAACTTCATCACTGAATTTACAAATGGACCCAAGCACTCTCACACACCTTTATCTCAAGGGGGCTAGAATACAAAAGGGTGGAAGTTATGCTACAGTTATATAAAGCTCTGGTTAGACCACAACTGGAGTACTTTGTTCAGTTCTGGGTACCGCACCTCAAGAAGGATATATTGGCCTTGGAGGGGGGCGGGGGGGGGGTGAGGGGGAGCGCAGATACACCAGAATTATACCAGGGCTAAAAGGGTTAAATTATGCAAACAGATTGCATAGACTCGGCTTGTATTCCCTCGAGTATAAAAGAAGAGATGATTTCATTGCGATGTTTAAGACAATTAAAGGAGTTGATAGGGTGAATAGAGAGAAACTATGTCCTCTGGTGGGGGGCGTCCAGAACAAGGGGGACACAACCTTAAAATGAAAGCCAGGGCATTCAGGGGTGATGTCACGAAGCACTTTTTCACTCAAAGGGCAGTCGAAATCCCCCAAAAAGCTGTTGAGGCTGGGGCTCAATTGAAAATTTCAAAACTGAGATTTTAAGATTTTTGATAGCTAAGGGTATTAAGGATTACGGAACCAAGGTGAGCAGATGGAGTTAAGATATGGATCAGACTTGAGGGACTGAATGGCCTCTCCCTGTTGCTTTGTGTCTCCTCTTCAGGTTCCAGGAAACATAGATGCAGTGGGGATTCCCCCACTTTAAATTGCAGCACAAAAGAGAGAAGATCAAACGGAACAGAAAATGGCCTCCAGCAAAATTATAATAACCAAAGAAATAATTACTCCTTATAAAGTGCCGTCTAATACAGGTTTCCACTTCAAGATTCAGGCCTGTTGGAACAGGGAGTGCAGCTTTAAGAGAAGGTTCCACTCCCATTCTTGGCAACCTGTCCTCAGCAGCTGCTTGAGGTGCTGAACATAATTCCAACCTAAAACACATGCGTGCCGTGGGTGGGTAATTCTCCTGCACGTTATCATATTTAAATTAGCCCCACCACCAGCCCTTGCACATGTTATGCTCCTGTCTAGAAGTTGTGGCTTTCGTAGCTTTGCATTCTTCCCTTGGGGAACAGTGTGATTTAGTGGAAGGATTCACAGGCTGAATAACAGTGATGTGAATGCTCCTTACACCATCTCTACACCAACTGATGGGAGGGTTAATCCTATATAGGGGGAGGGTTTTATGGGATCCCAGAACCCATACAATGTGGAGATTCCACCCACACCCAGCGGACATGAGTATCCCACTGGATGTCAACCCAGCATTGCGAGCTGGGGACTGTCTAAAGTGTGGTTCAAACCCTGCACCTTTGACTCAGAAGCAGGAATGCTGTCGATTTCCAACCATCTCTCCAGGCCCAAACGCTGAGAAAGGTGGGTTGAGGTCTCTGCATTAACAGCGGTGCCATGAAACGCTTCTTTTTGCATTAGCTGCTCAACTTCAGTTCAGTTTCAATTCAGTCTAATTGATGAGCTAGGCGCATTGTGGGGGAATAATAGGAATTGTGCATCATCTATGCACACCTGAAAGTCTACAAAATCTCTTGTCATCTAAAAGTCTTCCAGATTATCAGACTGTGTCAGAAGTACATTCTACAGAGCACACGTTAATCTATGATGGCCTGATTCTATCTTTGTTGTTTTCCAAGTATTTGCGCCATCAGTAACTTGCTCTGGCTTTCTGCTTCTGTGTAATTCTTTTATTTGTAAATACATTTTACCAGTAGTTTTAGCCAGAATGTAACAGTTCGACAGTGTGGTATTTACCACCTTTTTGAAGTAGCTATAACATGGCGGGCATCCCACATGGTCTCCAGTGCAAAACAGATCTGTATAAGTCCCATGGCTCATTATCCCACTCCCAGCAAGTATAGGGGTACAGATGTTGGTGTATTGGACTGAGGAAACTGCTTTTGCTGTGAACACCAGTTACAAGTATTGCAGAGAAAGCCTGAATCATCACATTTTCAATGGTCGGGCAGTTATCGCACACAGAATCTTTACAGAACAGAAACAGGCCATTGGGCCCAACAGGTCCGTGCCAGTGTTTATGCTCCACACGAGCCTCCTCCCACTCTTCTTCATCTAACCCTATCAATATATCCTATTCTTTTCACTCTCAGGTACTTATCTATCGTCCTCTTAAATGCATCTATGCTGTTCACCTCAATTACTCCCTGTGGCAGCGAGTTCCACATTCTAACCACTCTCTGGGTAAAGAGGTTTTTCCTGAATTCTGTATTGGATTTATTAATGAACATCTTATATTTATGATCTCCAGCTTTGGAAACACCTCTACATCTACTCTATCAAATGGCTACATAATTTTAAAGACCTCTATTAGGTCACCCCTCAGCCTTCCTTTTCTCGAGAAAGGAGTCCCAGCCTGTTCAATCTTTCCTGATCGTTATAACCTCTCAGTTCTGGTATCATTCTTGTTACACATTATCACACCAGGATCTTACTCCTGACTCACCTTATTTAACAATATACCCTTCATTTTGGAACAATAGCTGCTATTTCTGTCGTAATGTATGATTCAAACGCCCCATTACTAAAGTCTCTGTCGATAGCCGTTTACTGTATCCTTTTCTGCTGAACTTCATGCTTTCGCACAACATCTGTAAATAAAGATACTTTCATATTAACATATTAATAGAGGCATTCAAAATGATGAGGGGCTTTGATAGAGTAAATAAGGAGAAGCTGTTTCCATTGGCAGGAGAGTCGGCAACCAGAGGGCACAGATTTAAGACAGGTGAACAAGGGAGAAAATAAAGAGAATTTATTTTCATGTAGCAAGTTGTCGTGATCTGGAATGCACTGTCTGAAAAGGCGGTGGAAGCAGATTCAATAGTAACTTTGAAAAGGAAATTGCATAAATACTTGAAAAGTAAACATTTGCAGGGCTATGGGGAAAGAGCAGGAGACTGGAACTAATTGGATAGCTAGCTCAAAGAGCGGGCTCAAGCACGATGGGCTGAATGGCCTCCTTCAGTGCTGTAAGTTTCTATGAACACCTGCATCTAGATCAATCACAAATATTGTAGACATAGCAATCCCAGGAATAAACTTGGGTCACAGAAATACTGTACGCCCACTGATTACTGCCCTTTGTTTCCCCCGATTATTAAATCAATTAGGCCCATTGGTTCCATGTTAGTCTCTTGTGGGGTACCCATTGGAGGGAGCAGCGTGTGACAGTGTGCCACTGCAGGGAGCAGCGCGTGCTGCTGCAGGAGGGCGACGGCTACGAAGCCAGGTCGCAGACTGCAGTGCGGGCAGGCACAGCAGGAGGGGTGAAGGAGCGGCAAGAGTCCGTAGAGGGAAGTGACCGGGGACCAGGAGAGGCGTGAATCTGGAGCCCAGAGAGGCGAGCGCCCAGGGGCAGCACGGGCCAACCCACACTGCATTATGTGCACGCACGGGCCGTGCAGCAGAGCAGGTCTCCAGTTAGTCTTGGGGTAATCCTTGCCACCGGACCAAGAACTAACTCTGTCAAGCCCGTGTGGTGGCTGGTGTGCAACGGCCACCACATGTTAAAATAAATCCACGCACAGGCATCTTCCACCCTTCACGATTTAGTTCTGGATCTGGAATATTAGATCCTTCATTGAAACACCTGTCAACTCATCCCTTTTTGGCATGGAAGCAAGTCATCCTCGCTTCGAGGGACTTCCTATAATGATGATGAGGATCAAATGATTCTGAAAAATCTAGAGACCAACTGCACTACTGATATCTAACAATGCTGAGACATTCACAACACATTTGTTAAACATGGCCTGAATTTCTTTGAATAATTTATTTTGTTACAGACTGAGTGTGGGGGATGGGAGTGTGGGACTGAATGTGGGGGGTGGGAATGTGGGGGATGGGAGTGTAGGGGATGGGTGTGTGGGGGGGATTGGGAGTGTGGGGGGTGGGAGTGTGGGGCGTGGGAGTGTGGGGGGATGGGAGTGTGGGGGGTGGGAGTGTGGGGGGTGGGATTGTGGGGGGGATGGGAGTGTGGGGGGTGGGAGTGTGGGGGGGATGGGAGTGTGGGGGATGGGAGTGTGGGGGAGATGGGAGTGTGGGGGGGTGGGTGTGTGGGGGGGATGGGAGTGTGGGGAGGTGTGTGTGTGGGGGGGATGGGAGTGTGGGGGGTTGAAGTGTGGGGGGTTGAAGTGTGGGGGGTGGGAGTGTGGGGGGGATGGGAGTGTGGGGGGGTGGGTGTGTGAGGGGTGAGAGTGTGACTGGGATGGGAGTGTGGGGGGATGGCTGTGTGGGGGGGATGGGAGTGTGGGGGAGTGGGTGTGTGGGGGGTGGGAGTGTGGGGGGGTGGGTGTGTGGGGGGGATGGGAGTGTGGGGGGGATGTGAGTGTGTGGGGTGGGAGTGTGGGGGGGATGGGAGTGTGAGGGGTGGGAGTGTGGGGGTGGGAGTGTGGGGGGGATGGGAGTGTTGGGGGGGATGGGAGTGTGGGGGGTGGGAGTGTGGGGGGATGGGAGTGTGGGGGGTGGGAGTGTGGGGGGGATGGGAGTGTGGGGGGGATGGGGGGATGGGAGTGTGGGGGGGATGGGAGTGTGGGGGGGATGTGAGTGTGGGGGGTGGGAGTGTGGGGGGGAATGGGAGTGTGGGGGGTGGGAGTGTGGGGGGGATGGGAGTGTTGGGGGGATGGGAGTGTGGGGGGGATGGGAGTGTGGGGGGATGGGAGTGTGGGGGGTGGGAGTGTGGGGGGATGGGAGTGTGGGGGGTGGGAGTGTGGGGGGGATGGGAGTGTGGGGGGGATGGGGGGATGGGAGTGTGGGGGGATGGGAGTGTGGGGGGATGTGAGTGTGGGGGGTGGGAGTGTGGGGGGGAATGGGAGTGTGGGGGGTGGGAGTGTGGGGGGTGGGAGTGTGGGGGGGTGGGAGTGTGGGGGGATGGGAGTGTGGGGGGGATGGGAGTGTGGGGGGGGTGGGAGTGTGGGGGGTTTGAAGTGTGGGGGGTTGAAGTGTGGGGGGTTGAAGTGTGGGTGGGATGGAAGTGTGGGGGGGATGGGAGTGCGGGGTGTGGGCGTGTGGGGGGTGGGTGGGGGGGATGGAAGGGTGGGGGGGATGGGAGTGTGGGGGTGGGAGTGTGGGGGGTTGAAGTGTGGGGGGTGGGAGTGTGGGGGGGATGGGAGTGGGGGGTGGGTGTGTGAGGGGTGAGTGTGACTGGGATGGGAGTGTGGGGGGATGGCTGTGTGGGGGGGATGGGAGTGTGGGGGAGTGGGTGTGTGGGGGTGGGAGTGTGGGGGGGGGTGGGTGTGTGGGGGGATGGGAGTGTGGGGGGATGTGAGTGTGTGGGGTGGGAGTGTGGGGTGGGATGGGAGTGTGAGGGGTGGGAATGTGGGGGGTGGGAGTGTGGGGGGGATGGGAGTGTTGGGGGGATGGGGGGGGATGGGAGTGTGGGGGGATGGGAGTGTGGGGGGATGGGAGTGTGGGGGGTGGGAGTGTGGGGGGATGGGAGTGTGGGGGTGGGATGGGGGGATGGGAGTGTGGGGGGGATGGGAGTGTGGGGGGGATGTGAGTGTGGGGGGTGGGAGTGTGGGGGGGGAATGGGAGTGTGGGGGGTGGGAGTGTGGGGGGGTGGGAGTGTGGGGGGTGGGAGTGTGGGGGATGGGAGTGTGGGGGGGATGGGAGTGTGGGGGGGATGGGAGTGTGGGGGGTTGAAGTGTGGGGGGTTGAAGTGTGGGGGGTTGAAGTGTGGGTGGGATGGAAGTGTGGGGGGGATGGGAGTGCGGGGTGTGGGCGTGTGGGGGGTGGGTGGGGGGGATGGAAGGGTGGGGGGGATGGGAGTGTGGAGGGTTGAAGTGTGGGGGTGGGAGTGTGGGGGGGATGGGAGTGGGGGGGGATGGGAGTGTGGGGGGTGGGAGTGTGGGGGGTGGGTGTGTGGGAGTGTGGGGGGATGGGAGTGTGGGGGGATGGGAGTGTGGGGGTGGGTGTGTGGGAGATGGGAGTGTGGGGGTTGGGAGTGTGGGGGGGATGGGAGTGTGGGGGGTGGGAGTGTGGGGGGTATGGAAGTGTGGGGAGGATGGGAGTGTGGGGGGTGGGTGTGTGGGGGGTGGGTGTGTGGGGGGTGGGAGTGTGGGGGGATGGGAGTGTGGGGGATGAAGTGTGGGGGTGGGATTGTGGGGGGGATGGAAGTGTGGGGGGGATGGGAGTGCGGGGGGTGGGAGTGTGGGGGGGATGGGAGTGTGGGGGGTGGGAGTGTGGGGGTGGGAGTGTGGGGGGGTGGGTGTGTGAGGGGTGAGAGTGTGACTGGGATGGGAGTGTGGGGGGATGGCTGTGTGGGGGGGATGGGAGGGTGGGAGTGTGGGGTGGTGGGTGGGTGGTGTGGGGGATGGAGTGTGGGGGGGGGGGATGGGAGTGTGAGGGGTGGAGTGTGTGGGGTGGGAGTGTGGGGGGGGGGGGGGGGGGGGATGGGAGTGTTGGGGGGATGGGGGGGATGGGAGTGTGGGGGGGATGGGAGTGTGGGGGGATGGGAGTGTGGGGGGTGGGAGTGTGGGGGGATGGGAGTGTGGGGGGTGGGAGTGTGGGGGGGGATGGGAGTGTGGGGGGGATGGGGGGATAGTGTGGGGGGATAGTGTGGGGGAGTGTGGGGGTGGGAGTGTGGGGGGGATGGGAGTGTGGGGGTGGGGAGGTGGGGGGGAGGGGAGTGTTGGGGGGAGGGGAGTGTGGGGGGGATGGGAGTGGTGGGGGGATGGAGTGGGGGGGGG
>NC_091989.1:24286537-24302501 GCF_044704955.1 Pristiophorus japonicus | reverse complement strand
TGTGGGGGGGATGGGAATGTGGGGGGGATGGGAGTGTGGGGGGAATGGGAGTGTGGGGGGTGGGAATGTGGGGGGGATGGGAGTGTGGGGGGGATGGGAGTGTGGGGGGGATGGGAGTGTGGGGGGGATGGGAGTGTGGGGGGTGGGAATGTGTGCGTGTGGGGGGGGGATGGGAGTGTGGTGGGGATGGGAGTGTGGGGGTGGGAATGTGGGGGGGATGGGAGTGTGGGGGGGATGGGAGTGTGGGGGGGATGGGAGTGTGGGGGGGATGGGAGTGCGGGGTTGGGAATGTGGGGGGTGGGAATGTGGGGGTGGGAATGTGGGGGTGATGGGAATGTGGGGGGGATGGGAGTGTGAGGGGGATGGGAGTGTGGGGGGGATGGGAGTGTGGGGGGGATGGGAGTGTGCGGGGGATGGGAGTGTGTGGGGTGGGAATGTGGGGGGGGATGGGAGTGTGGGGGGGATGGGAGTGTGGGGGGGATGGGAGTGTGGGGGGTGGGAATGTAGTGGGGGATGGGAGTGTGGGGGGGAGGGGAGTGTGGGGGGTGGGAGTGTGGGGGGGAAGGCAGTGTGGGGGGTGGGAGTGTGGGGGGGATGGGAGTGTGGGGGGGATGGGAGTGTGGGGGGGATGGGAGTGTGGGGGGGATGGGAGTGTGGGGGGTGGGAATGTGTGCGTGTGGGGGGGGATGGGAGTGTGGGGGGGATGGGAGTGTGGGGGGTGGGAATGTGGGGGGGATGGGAGTGTGGGGGGGATGGGTGGGAGTGCGGGGGGATGGGAGTGCGGGGGGTGGGATTGTGGGGGGTGGGAATGTGTGGGGTGGGAATGTGGGGGGGATGGGAATGTGGGGGGGATGGGAGTATGGGGGGGATGGGAGTGTGGGGGGGATGGGAGTGTGGGGGGGATGGGAGTGTGGGGGGGATGGGAGTGTGGGGGGGGTGGGAGTGTGGGGGGTGGGAATGTGGGGGGGATGGGAGTGTGGGAGGGATGGGAGTGTGGGGGGATGGGAGTGTGGGGGTGATGGGAGTGTGGGGGGGCTGGGAGTGTGGGGGGGATGGGAGTGTGTGGGGGATGGGAGTGTGGGGGGTGGGAGTGTGGGGCGTGGGAGTGGGGGGATGGGAGTGTGGGGGTGGGAGTGTGGGGCGTGGGAGTGTGGGGGGTGGGAGTGTGGGGGGGGATGGGAGTGTGGGGGGATGGGAGTGTGGAGCATGGGAATGTGGGGGGATTGGAGTGTGGGGGGATGGGAGTATGGGCGTGGGAATGTGGGGGGATGGGAGTGTGGGGGGTGGGAGTGTGGGGGATGGGAGTGTCGGGTTGGGGTTGGGAGTTGGGGGATGGGAGTGTGGGGCGTGGGAGTGTGGGGGGGATGGGAGTGTGGGGGGATGGGAGTGTGGGGTGGTGGGAGTGTGGGGCGTGGGAGTGTGGGGGTGGGAGTGTGGGGGTGGGAGTGTGGGGGGTTGGGGAGTGGGGGGTGGGAGTGTGGGGGGGATGGGAGTGTGGGGGATGGGAGTGTGGGGGGGATGGGAGTGCGGGGGGGGGATGGGAGTGTGGGGGGGATGGGAGTGTGGGGGGTGGGAATGTGGGGGGGTGATGGGAGTGTGGGGGGGATGGGAGTGTGGGGGGTTGAAGTGTGGTGGTGGGAGTGTGGGGGGGATGGAAGTGTGGGGGGGATGGGAGTCCGGGGTGTGGGAGTGTGGGGGGTGGATGGGGGGGGGATGGGAGTGTGGGGGATGGGAGTATAGGGGATGGGAGTGTGGGGGATGGGAGTATAGGGGATGGGATTGTAGGGGATGGGAGTGTAGGGGATGGGAGTGTGGGGGGTGGGAGTGTAGGGGATGGGAGTGTAGGGGATGGGAGTGTGGGGGATGGGAGTGTGAGGGATGGGAGTGTAGGGGATGGGAGTGTTGGGGATGGGAGTGTAGGGGATGGGAGTTTAGGGGATGGGAGTTTAGGGGATGCGAGTGTAGGGGATGGGAGTGTAGGGGATGGGAGTGTGGGGGATGGGAGTGTGGGGGATGGGAGTGTGCGGGATGGGAGTGTGGGGGATGGGAGTGTGGGGGATGGGATTGTGGGGGATGAGAGTGTGGGGGCTGGGAGTGTGGGGGATGGGAGTGTGCGGGATGGGAGTGTGCGGGATGGGAGTGTGGGGGATGGGAGTGTGGGGGATGAGAGGGTGGGGGATGGGAGTGTGGGGGATGGGAGTGTGGGTGAGATGGGTGTGTGGGGGGGATGGGAGTGTGGGGGGGATGGGAGTGTGGGGGGGATGGGAGTGTGGGGGATGGGAGTGTAGGGGATGGGAGTGTGGGGATGGGAGTGTGGGGGATGGGAGTGTGGGGGGGTGGGAGTGTAGGGGATAGGAGTGTGGGGGATGGGAGTGTGGGGGATGGGAGTGTGGGGGATGGGAGTGTATGGGATGGGAGTGTGGGGGGATGGGAGGGTGGGGGGGTGTGCGTGTGGGGGGGAGGGAGTGTGGGGGATGGGAGTGCGGGGGATGGGAATGGGGGGGATGGGAGTGTGGGGGGTGGGATTGTGGGAGGGATGTAATTGTGGGGGGGATGGGAGGGTGGGGGGATTGGAGTGTGGGGGGGATGTGAGGGTGGGGGGGTGAGTGTGGGGGGGATGGGAGTGTGGGGGATGGGAGTGGGGGTGGATGGGAGTGTGGGGGATGGGAGTGTGGTGGGTATGGGAGGGTGGGGGTGGTGTGAGTGTGGGGCGTGGGAGTGTGGGGGGTGGGAGTGTGTGGGGGGGATGGGAGTGTGGGGGGATGGGAGTGTGGAGCATGGGAATGTGGGGGGGATTGGAGTGTGGGGGGATTGGAGTATGGGCGTGGGAGTGTGGGGGGATGGGAGTGTGGGGGGTGGGAGTGTGGGGGATGGGAGTGTCGGGGGGGGGGGGAGTTGGGGGGATGGGAGTGTGGGGCGTGGGAGTGTGGGGGGGATGGGAGTGTTGGGGGGATGGGAGTGTGGGTGGTGGGAGTGTGGGGCGTGGGAGTGTGGGGGTGGGAGTGTGGGGGTGGGAGTGTGGGGGGTTGGGGAGTGGGGGGTGGGAGTGTGGGGGGGATGGGAGTGTGGGGGATGGGAGTGTGGGGGGGATGGGAGTGCGGGGGGGATGGGAGTGTGGGGGGGATGGGAGTGTGGGGGGTGGGAATGTGGGGGGGGGATGGGAGTGTGGGGGGGATGGGAGTGTGGGGGGTTGAAGTGTGGTGGTGGGAGTGTGGGGGGGATGGAAGTGTGGGGGGGATGGGAGTCCGGGGTGTGGGAGTGTGGGGGGTGGATGGGGGGGGGATGGGAGTGTGGGGGATGGGAGTATAGGGGATGGGAGTGTGGGGGATGGGAGTATAGGGGATGGGATTGTAGGGGATGGGAGTGTAGGGGATGGGAGTGTGGGGGATGGGAGTGTAGGGGATGGGAGTGTAGGGGATGGGAGTGTGGGGGATGGGAGTGTGGGGGATGGGAGTGTAGGGGATGGGAGTGTTGGGGATGGGAGTGTGCGGGATGGGAGTTTAGGGGATGGGAGTTTAGGGGATGCGAGTGTAGGGGATGGGAGTGTAGGGGATGGGAGTGTGGGGGATGGGAGTGTGCGGGATGGGAGTGTGGGGGATGGGAGTGTGGGGGATGGGATTGTGGGGGATGAGAGTGTGGGGGATGGGAGTGTGGGGGATGGGAGTGTGCGGGATGGGAGTGTGCGGGATGGGAGTGTGGGGGATGGGAGTGTGGGGAATGAGAGGGTGGGGGATGGGAGTGTGGGGGATGGGAGTGTGGGTGAGATGGGTGTGTGGGGGGATGGGAGTGTGGGGGGGATGGGAGTGTGGGGGGGATGGGAGTGTGGGGGATGGGAGTGTAGGGGATGGGAGTGTGGGGATGGGAGTGTGGGGGATGGGAGTGTGGGGGGGGTGGGAGTGTAGGGGATAGGAGTGTGGGGGATGGGAGTGTGGGGGATGGGAGTGTGGGGGATGGGAGTGTATGGGATGGGAGTGTGGGGGGGATGGGAGGGTGGGGGGTGTGCGTGTGGGGGGGATGGGAGTGTGGGGGATGGGAGTGCGGGGGATGGGGAATGGGGGGGATGGGAGTGTGGGGGGTGGGATTGTGGGGGGGGGGGGGGGGGGGGGGGGGGGGAGGGTGGGGGGATTGGAGTGTGGGGGGGATGTGAGGGTGGGGGGGGTGAGTGTGGGGGGGATGGGAGTGTGGGGGATGGGAGTGGGGGTGGATGGGAGTGTGGGGGATGGGAGTGTGGTGGGTATGGGAGGGTGGGGGTGGTGTGAGTGTGGGGGGGATGGGAGTGTGGGGGGGATGGGAGTGTGGGGGCGATGGGAGTGTGTGGGATGGGTGTGGGGGGGATGGGAGTGTGGGGGATGGGAGTGTGGGGGGGATGGGAGGGTGGGGGTGGGTGTGTGGGGGATGGGAGTGTGGGGGGATGGGAGTGTGGGGGGATGGGAGTGTGGGGGGATGGGAGTGTGGGGGGTGGGAGTGTGGGGGAAAGGGAGTGTGGGGGGAAGGGAGTTTGGGGGGTGAGATTGTGGGGGGTGGGTGTGTGGGGGGTGGGAGTGTGGGGGGTGGGAGTGTAGCGGGTTGGAGTGTGGGTGGTTGGAGTGTGGGTGGTTGGTAGTTTGGGGGGTGGGAGTGTGGGGGTGGGAGTGTGGGGGTGGGAGTGTAGGGGGTGGAAGTGTGGGGGGGTGGGATTGTGGGGGGTGGGAGTGTGGGGGGGTTGGAGTGTGGGGGGGTGGGAGTGTGGGGGGATGGGAGTGTGGGGGGTGGGTGTGTGGGGGGTTGGAGTGTTGGGGGGTGGGAGTGTGGGGGGTGGGAGTGTGGGGTGTGTGAGTGTGGGGGGGTATGGGAGTGTGGGGGGGATGTGAGTGTGGGTGGTGGGAATGTGGGGGGGATGGGAGTGTGGGGGGTGGGAATGTGGGGGGGTATGGGAGTGTCGGGTGGATGGGAGTGTGGGGGGTGGGAGTGTGGGGGGTATGGGAGTGTGGGGGGTGGGAATGTGGGGGGGATGGGAGTGTGGGGGGGATGGGAGTGTGGGGGGTGGGAATGTGGGGGGGATGGGAGTGTGGGGGGGATGGGAGTGTGGGGGGTGGGAGTGTGGGGCGTGGGAGTGGGGGGGATGGGAGTGTGGGGGGTGGGAGTGTGGGGCGTGAGAGTGTGGGGGGTGGGAGTGTGGGGGGGATGGGAGTGTGGGGGGATGGGAGAGTGGAGCATGGGAGTGTGGGGGGGATTGGAGTGTGGGGGGATGGGAGTGTGGGGGTGGGAGTGTGGGGGGGATGGGAGTGTGGGGGGTGGGAGTGTGGGGGATGGGAGTGTGGGGGGGATGGGAGTGGGGGGAATGGGAGTGTGGGGGGGATGGGAGTGTGGGAGGGATGGGAGTGTGGGTGGTGGGAGCGTGGGGCGTGGGAGTGTGGGGGGTGGGAGTGTGGGGGTGGGAGTGTGGGGGGTTGGGGAGTGGGGGGTGGGAGTGTGGGGGGGATGGGAGTGTGGGGGATGGGAGTGTGGGGGAGATGGGAGTGTGGGGGGGGATGGGAGTGTGGGGGGGATGGAATGTGGGGGGTGGGAATGTGGGGGGGGGGGATGGGAGTGTGGGGGGGATGGGAGTGTGGGGGTTGAAGTGTGGTGGTGGGAGTGTGGGGGGGATGGAAGTGTGGGGGGGATGGGAGTCCGGGGTGTGGGAGTGTGGGGGGTGGGTGGGGGGGGATGGGAGTGTGGGGGATGGGAGTATAGGGGATGGGAGTGTGGGGGATGGGAGTATAGGGGATGGAATTGTAGGGGACGGGAGTGTAGGGGATGGGAGTGTGGGGGATGGGAGTGTGGGGGGGATGGGAGTGGGGGGAATGGGAGTGTGGGGGGGATGGGAGTGTGGGAGGGATGGGAGTGTGGGTGGTGGGAGCGTGGGGCGTGGGAGTGTGGGGGGTGGGAGTGTGGGGGTGGGAGTGTGGGGGGTTGGGGAGTGGGGGGTGTGAGTGTGGGGGGGATGGGAGTGTGGGGGATGGGAGTGTGGGGGAGATGGGAGTGTGGGGGGGGATGGGAGTGTGGGGGGGATGGGAATGTGGGGGGTGGGAATGTGGGGGGGGGGATGGGAGTGTGGGGGGGATGGGAGTGTGGGGGGTTGAAGTGTGGTGGTGGGAGTGTGGGGGGGATGGAAGTGTGGGGGGGATGGGAGTCCGGGGTGTGGGAGTGTGGGGGGTGGGTGGGGGGGGATGGGAGTGTGGGGGATGGGAGTATAGGGGATGGGAGTGTGGGGGATGGGAGTGTAGGGGATGGAATTGTAGGGGATGGGAGTGTAGGGGATGGGAGTGTGGGGGATGGGAGTGTAGGGGATGGGAGTGTAGGGGATGGGAGTGTGAGGGATGGGAGTGTGGGCGATGGGAGTGTGGGGGATGAGAGGGTGGGGGATGGGAGTGTGGGTGAGATGGTTGTGTGGGGTGGATGGGAGTGTGGGAGGGATGGGAGTGTGGGTGGTGGGAGCTTGGGGCGTGGGAGTGTGGGGGGTGGGAGTGTGGGGGTGGGAGTGTGGGGGTGGGAGTGTGGGGGGTTGGGGAGTGGGGGGTGGGAGTGTGGGGGGGATGGGAGTGTGGGGGATGGGAGTGTGGGGGAGATGGGAGTGTGGGGGGGGATGGGAGTGTGGGGGGGATGGGAGTGTGGGGGGTGGGAATGTGGGGGGGGGGATGGGAGTGTGGGGGGGATGGGAGTGTGGGGGGTTGAAGTGTGGTGGTGGGAGTGTGGGGGGGGATGGAAGTGTGGGGGGGATGGGAGTCCGGGGTGTGGGAGTGTGGGGGGTGGGTGGGGGGGGGATGGGAGTGTGGGGGATGGGAGTATAGGGGATGGGAGTGTGGGGGATGGGAGTATAGGGGATGGAATTGTAGGGGATGGAGTGTAGGGGATGGGAGTGTGGGGGATGGGAGTGTAGGGGATGGGAGTGTGGGGGATGGGAGTGTGGGGGATGGGAGTGTGGGGGATGGGAGTGTGCGGGATGGGAGTGTGCGGGATGGGAGTGTGGGCGATGGGAGTGTGGGCGATGAGAGGGTGGGGGATGGGAGTGTGGGGGATGGGAGTGTGGGTGAGATGGGTGTGTGGGGGGGATGGGAGTGTGGGGGGGATGGGAGTGTGGGGGGTGGGAATCTGGGGGGGATGGGAATGTGGGGGGGATGGGAGTGTGGGGGGTGGGAGTGTGGGGTGTGGGAGTGGGGGGGATGGGAGTGTGGGGGGTGGGAGTGTGGGGCGTGAGAGTGTGGGGGGTGGGAGTGTGGGGGGGATGGGAGTGTGGGGGGTGGGAGTGTGGAGGATGGGAGTGTGGGGGGGATGGGAGTGGGGGGAATGGGAGTGTGGGGGGGATGGGAGTGTGGGAGGGATGGGAGTGTGGGGGGGATGGGAGTGTGGGGGGATGGGAGTGTGGGGGGTGGAAGTGTGGGGGGGATGGGAGTGTGGGGGGTGGGAGTGTGGAGGATGGGAGTGTGGGGGGGATGGGAGTGGGGGGAATGGGAGTGTGGGGGGGATGGGAGTGTGGGAGGGATGGGAGTGTGGGGGGGATGGGAGTGTGGGTGGTGGGAGTGTGGGGCGTGGGAGTGTGGGGGGTGGGAGTGTGGGGGTGGGAGTGTGGGGGGATGGGAGTGTGGGGGGTGGGAATGTGGGGGGGGGATGGGAGTGTGGGGGGGATGGGAGTGTGGGGGGTTGAAGTGTGGTGGTGGGAGTGTGGGGGGGATGGAAGTGTGGGGGGGATGGGAGTCTGGGGTGTGGGAGTGTGGGGGGTGGGTGGGGGGGGATGGGAGTGTGGGGGATGGGAGTGTAGGGGATGGGAGTGTGGGGGATGGGAGTGTAGGGGATGGAATTGTAGGGGATGGGAGTGTAGCGGATGGGAGTGTAGGGGATGGGAGTGTAGGGGATGGGAGTGTAGGGGATGGGAGTGTAGGGGATGGGAGTGTGGGGGATGGGAGTGTGGGGGATGGGAGTGTAGGGGATGGGAGTGTTGGGGATGGGAGTGTAGGGGATGGGAGTTTAGGGGATGCGAGTGTAGGGGATGCGAGTGTAGGTGATGGGAGTGTAGGGGATGGGAGTGTGGGGGATGGGAGTGTGGGGGATGGGAGTGTGCGGGATGGGAGTGTGGGGGATGGGAGTGTGGGGGATGAGAGGGTGGGGGATGGGAGTATGGGGGATGGGAGTGTGGGTGAGATGGGTGTGTGGGGGGGATGGGAGTGTGGGGGGGATGGGAGTGTGGGGGGGATGGGAGTGTGGGGGGGATGGGAGTGTGGGGGATGGGAGTGTAGGGGTTGGTAGTGTGGGGATGGGAGTGTGGGGGATGGGAGTGTGGGGGGGATGGGAGTGTAGGGGATAGGAGTGTGGGGGATGGGAGTGTGGGGGATGGGAGTGTGGGGGATGGGAGTGTATGGGATGGGAGTGTGGGGGGATGGGAGGGTGGCGGGGTGTGCGTGTGGGGGGGATGTGAGGGTGGCGGGGTGTGCGTGTGGGGGGGATGGGAGTGTGGGGGATGGGAGTGTGGGGGATGGGAGTGGGGTGGATGGGAGTGTGGGGGATGGGATTGTGGGGGGGATGGGATTGTTGGGGGGATGGGAGTGTGGGGGGGATGTGAGGGTGGGGGGGGGTGAGTGTGGGGGGGATGGGAGTTTGGGGGATGGGAGTGGGGGTGGATGGGAGTGTGGGGGATGGGAGTGTGGTGGGTATGGGAGGGTGGGGGTGGTGTGAGTGTGGGGGGGATGGGAGTGTGGGGGGGATGGGAGTGTGGGGGCGATGGGAGTGTGTGGGATGGGTGTGGGGGGGATGGGAGTGTGGGGGATGGGAGTGTGGGAGGGATGGGAGGGTGGGGGTGGGTGTGTGGGGGATGGGAGTGTGGGGGGATGGGAGTGTGGGGGGATGGGAGTGTGGGTGGTTGGAGTGTGGGGGTTGGGAGTGTGGGGGTGTGGGAGTGTGGGGGTGGGAGTGTGGGGGGGTGGGAGTGTGGGGGGTGGAAGTGTGGGGGGGTGGGATTGTGGGGGGTGGGAGTGTGGGGGGGTTGGAGTGTGGGGGGGTGGGAGCGTGGGGGGATGGGAGTGTGGGGGGTGGGTGTGTGGGGGGTTGGAGTGTTGGGGGGTGGGAGTGTGGGGGGTGGGAGTGTGGGGTGTGTGAATGTGGGGGGGTATGGGAGTGTGGGGGGGATGGGAGTGTGGGGGGTGGGAATGTGGGGGGGATGGGAGTGTGGGGGGTGGGAATGTGGGGGGGTATGGGAGTGTGGGGGGGGATGGGAGTGTGGGGGGTGGGAGTGTGGGGGGGATGGGAGTGTGGGGGGTGGGAATGTGGGGGGATGGGAGTGTGGGGGGGATGGGAGTGTGGGGGGGATGGGAGTGTGGGGGGTGGGAGTGTGGGGGGTGGGAGTGGGGGGGATGGGAGTGTGGGGGGTGGGAGTGTGGGGGGGATGGGAGTGTGGGGGGGATGGGAGTGTGGAGCATGGGAGTGTGGGGGGGATTGGAATGTGGGGGGATGGGAGTGTGGGGGGTGGGAGTGTGGGGGAATGGGAGTGTGGGGGGTGGGAGTGTGGGGTTGGGAGTGTGGGGGGGATGGGAGTGGGGGGAATGGGAGTGTGGGGGGGATGGGTGTGTGGGAGGGATGGGAGTGTGGGTGGTGGGAGTGTGGGGGGTGGGAGTGTGGGGGAATGGGAGTGTGGGGGATGGGAGTGTGAGAGATGGGAGTGTGGGGGGTGGGAGTGTGGGGGATGGGAGTGTGGGGGGGATGGGAGTGTGGGGGGGATGGGAGTGTGGGGAGTGTGGGGGGTGGGAGTGTGAGGGGTGAATGTGGGGGGGATGGGAGTGTGGGGCGGATGGGAGTGTGGGGGGGATGGGAGTGTGGGGGGGATGGGAGTGTGGGGAGGATGGGAGTGTGGGGGTTGGGAGTGTGGGGCGTGGGAGTGGGGGGCGTTGGAGTGGGGGTGATGGGAGTGTGGGGGGTGGGAGTGTGGGGCGTGGGAGTGTGGGGGGGATGGGAGTGTGGAGGGGATGGGAGTGTGGGGGGGATGGGAGTGTGGGGGGAATGGGAATATGGGGATGGGAGTGTGGGGGTTGGGAGTGTAGGGGATGGGAGTGTAGGTGATGGGAGTGTGGGGGATGGGAGTGTAGGGGATGGGAGTGCGGGGGATGGGAGTGTAGGGGATGGGAGTGCAGGGGATGGGAGTGTAGGGGATGGGAGTGTGGGGGATGGGAGTGTGGGGGATGGGAGTGTAGGGGATGGGAGTGTAGGGGATGGGAGTGTAGGGGATGGGAGTGTGGGCGATGGGACTGTAGGGGATGGGAGTGTGGGTGATGGGAGTGTGGGAGTTGGGAGTGTGAGGGATGGGAGTGTGGGGGATGGGAGTGTGGGGGATGGGAGTGTGGGGGATGGCAGTGTGGGGGATGGGAGTGTGGGGGATGGGAGTGTAGGGCATGGGAGTGTGAGGGATGGGAGTGTGGGGGATGGGAGTGTGGGGGATGGGAGTGTTGGGGATGGGAGTGTGGGGGATGGGAGTGTGGGGGATGGGAGTGTGGCGGATGGGAGTGTAGGGGATGGGAGTGTGGGGGGGATGGGAGTGTAGGGGATGGGAGGGTGGGGGATGCGAGTGTGGGGGGGAGGGAGTGTGGGGGATGGGAGTTTGGGGGATGGGAGTGTGGGGGATGGGAGTGTCGGGGGGATGGGAGGGTGGGGGGATTGATGTGTGGGGGAATGGGAGGGTGGGGGGATGTGAGTGTGGGGGGGATGGGAGTGTGGGGGATGGGAGTGGGGGGGGTGGGAGTGTGGGGGATGGGAGTGTGGGGGGGATGGATGGGTGGGTTGGTGTGAGTGTTGGGGGGATGGGAGTGTGGGGGGGATGGGAGTGTGTGGGATGGGAGTGTGGGGGGTGGGAGTGTGGGGAGTGTGGGGGGTGGGAGTGTGGGGCGTGGGAGTGGGGGGGATGGGAGTGTTGGGGTTGGGAGTGTGGGGCGTGGGAGTGTGGAGGGATGGGAGTGTGGGGGGATGGGAGTGTGGGGGGGATGGGAGTGTGGGGGGGATGGGAGTATGGGGATGGGAGTGTGGGGGGTGGGTGTGTGGGGGATGGGAGTGTAGGGGATGGGAGTGTAGGGGATGGGAGTGTAGGGAATGGGAGTGTGGGGGATGGGAGTGTGGGGGATGGGAGTGTAGGGGATGGGAGGGTAGGGGATGGGAGGGTGGGGGATGCGAGTGTCGGGGGGAGGGAGTGTCGGGGATGGGAGTGTGGGGGATGGGAGTGGGGGAGATGGGAGTGTGGGGGATGGGAGTGTGGGGGGGATGGGAGGATGGGGGTTGTGCGTGTTGGGGGGATGGGAGTGGGGGGGATGGGAGTGTGGGGGATGGGATTGTGGGGGGGATGGGAGTGTAGGGGGATTGGAGTGTCGGGGGGATGGGAGTGTGGGGGATGGGAGTGTGGGGCGGATGGGAGGATGGGGGTTGTGCGTGTTGGGGGGATGGGAGTGTGGGGGATGGGAGTGGGGGGGATGGGAGTGTGGGGGATGGGAGTGGGGGGGATGGGAGTGGGGGGGATGGGAGTGTGGGGGATGGGAGTGGGGGGAATGGGAGTGTGGGGGATGGGATTGTGGGGGGGATGGGAGGGTGGGGGGATTGGAGTGTGGGGGGGATGGGAGGGTGGGGGGGTTGTGAGTGTGGGGGGGATGGGAGGGTGGGTTGGTGTGAGTGTTGGGGGGATGGGAGTGTGGGGGGGATGGGAGTGTCGGGGGGTGTGAGTGTGTGGGATGGGTGTGGGGGGATGGGAGTGTGGGGGGGATGGGAGGGTTGGGGGGGGTGTGAATGTGGGGGGATTGGAGTGTGGGGGATGGGATGGGAGTGTGGTGGATGGGACTGTGGGGGATGGGAGTGTGGGGGGGATGGGAGGGTGGGGGATGGGAGTGTGGCGGATGGGAGTGTGGGGGATTGGAGTGTGGGGGATGGGAGTGTGGGACTGAGTGTGTAAGGACATAGGCTGTAGTGCTTTGCATGAGTTAGTGTCTGGAGGGTTGAGGCAGGTGAGCCATCTAGGAGCGTGTTGGGATCGTCAATCCTTGAGCTGATTAAGACTCAGATTCGAGACTATTTTGCCCTTCCCTTTTGGCTGTTACCTGCTATCAGGTGTCAGTTGTCTGTCGATCAGCAGAATGGCAGCAGCCTGAACCTGGAGGTCTCTCAGTCCTGTCCCAGATGTCCACTGATCTACTTCACTGTACTGCGACAGATTCTGCCTGTCTGGAGCCTTTTGATGAGTTTTTTTGTATGTTCAAGTCCAGCTTCCTCTAAAGACACACAAAAAAGTGAAATTAAATTAAAACATTTTTGTTTGTTTTTGGCCTCTTTATCTTCCGATTGAAAGTCTTACTACTGTGTTTGCAATAACCTATTTTCTGCCTTTGTGTGATGACGTTAATTGTTCCAGCGTGTCTTGAGGTCACTTGTTCCTGATTCCACCTTGCGGGCAGTGACTTCTGACCTTTTGGCTCTTTCCTCTCCCAAATGCTTCTCCATGAAGATAGTTGCCCTTTAGACTTGAGCTCGATTTTTAGGTAAAGAGATGGCCTGATTGAAGTTTTCAAGATCATGGCCCGGAATCTCCAGGGAGCTGCTCCCGCTGTCACCCTCGGAATCGTTCGAGCCATGGAGCGGGAAGCAGCTCCGAGGGGATTCTCAGCCTATGAGAAGCATTGACAAAATTGAATGTAAAAAGAAAATGACCGAATAACTGACCATTTTTCTCTGGGAAACATTTAACTATTTCAAGCAATAACAGGCGAATATCAGCAACAACTTGCATTTTTATAGCGCCGTTAACATAGTAAAATGCCCCAAGATGCTCCGGAGGAGCGATTATTAAACAAAATTTGACACCGAGCTACATAAGGAGATATTAGGACAAGTGACCAAAAACTTGATCAAAGCGATAGGATTTAAGGAGCATCTTAAAGGAGGATAGAGAGGTAGAGAGGTGGAGAGGTTTAGGGAAGGTATTCCAGATCCTCGGGCCTAGGCAGCTCAAGCCATGGCCACCGATGGTGGAGCGATGGAAATCGAGGATGTGCAAGAGGCCAAAATTGGAGGAAAACAGTGCTCTTGGAGGGTTGTAGGGCTGGAGGAGGTTACAGAGATATGGAGGGGCGGGGCCATGGAGAGATTTGAAAACAAGGATGAGAATTTTAAGATCGCGGTGTTGCCGGACCGGGAACCGATGTAGATCATTGAGCACAGGGGTTGATGTGTGATTGGGACTTGGTGCAAGTTAGGATACAGGCAGCAGAGTTGGATATCAGCCCATCAGACATCATAAATAATGTGTCATAGAAACATAGAAACATAGAAAATAGATGCAGGAATAGGCCATTCGGCCCTTCGAGCTTGCACCACCATTCAATAAGATCATGGCTGATCATTCATCTCAGTATTCCTTTCCTGCTTTCTCTCCATACCCCTTGATCCCTTTAGCCATATCTAACTCCCTCTTGAATATATCCAATGAACTGGCATCGACAACTCTCTGCGGTAAAGAATTCCACAGGTTAACAATTCTCTGAGTGAAGAAGTTTCTCCTCAGCTTCCTCCTAAATGGCTTACCACTTATCCTTAGACTGTGTCCCCTGGTTCTGGGCTCCCCCAACATCGGGAACATTCTTCCTGCATCTAACCTGTCCCGTACCATCAGAATTTTATATGTTTCTATGAGATCCCCTCTCATTCTTCTAAACTCCAGTGAATACAGGCCCAGTCGATCCAATCTCTCCTCATATGTCAGCCCAGCCATCCCGGGAACCAGTCTGGTGAAGCTTCACTGCACTCCCTCAATAGCAAGAACGTTCTTCCTCAGATTAGGAGACCAAAACTGAACATAGAAACATAGAAACATAGAAAATAGGTGCAGGAGCAGGCCATTCAGCCCTTCTAGCCTGCACCGCCATTCAATGAGTTCATGGCTGAACATGAAACTTCAGTACCTCCTTCCTGCTTTCTCGCCATAACCCTTGATCCCCCGAGTAGTAAGGACTTCATCTAACTCCCTTTTGAATATATTTAGTGAATTGGCCTCAACTACTTTCTGTGGTAGAGAATTCCACAGGTTCACCACTCTCTGGGTGAAGAAGTTTCTCCTCATCTCAGTCCTAAATGGCTTACCCCTTATCCTCAGACTGTGACCCCTGGTTCTGGACTTCCCCAACATTGGGAACATTCTTCCTGCATCTAACCTGTCTAAACCCGTCAGAATTTTAAACGTTTCTATGAGATCCCCTCTCATTCTTCTGAACTCCAGTGAATACAAGCCCAGTTGATCCAGTCTTTCTTGATAGGTCAGTCCCGCCATCCCGGGAATCAGTCTGGTGAATCTTCGCTGCACTCCCTCAATAGCAAGAATGTCCTTCCTCAAGTTAGGAGACCAAAACTGTACACAATACTCCAGGTGAGGCCTCACCAAGGCCCTGTACAACTGCATTAAGACCTCTCTGCTCCTATACACAAATCCCCTAGCAATGAAGGCCAACATGCCATTTGCCTTCTTCACCACCTGCCGTACCTGCATGCCAACTTTCAATGACTGATGTACCATGACACCCAGGTCTTGTTGCACCTCCCCTTTTCCTAATCTGTCACCATTCAGATAATATTCTGCTTTCAAGTTTTTGCCACCAAAGTGGATAACCTCACATTTATCTACATTATACTACATCTGCCATGCATTTGCCCATTCACCTAACCTGTCCAAGTCACCCTGCAGCCTCTTAGCATCCTCCTCACAGCTCACACCGCCACCCAGCTTAGTGTCATTTGCAGACTTGGAGATATTACACTCAATTCCTTCATCTAAATCATTGATGTATATTGTAAATAGCTGGGGGCCCAGCACTGAGCCCTGTGGCACTCCACTACTCACTGCCTGCCATTCTGAGAAGGACCCGTTTATTCCTACTCTCTGCTTCCTGTCTGCCAACCAGTTCTCTATCCATGTCAATACATTACCCACAATACCATGTGGTTTAATTTTGCACATTAATCTCTTGTGTGGGACCTTGTCAAAAGCCTTTTGAAAGTCCAAATACACCACATCCACTGGTTCTCCCTTGTCTACTCTACCAGTTACATCCTCAAAAAAATCTAGAAGATTTGTCAAGCATGATCTCCCTTTCATAAATCCATGCTGACTTGGACCACTCCTGTCACTGCTTTCCAGATGCACTGCTATTTCATCTTTAATAATTGATTTCAACATTTTCCCTACCACTGATGTCAGGCTAACCGGTCCATAATTCCTTGTTTCTCTCTCCCTCTTTTTTAAAAAGTGGTGTTACATTAGCTACCCTCCAGTCCATAAGAACTGATCCAGAGTCGATAGACTGTCGGAAATTGATCACCAATGCATCTACTATTTCTAGGGCCACTTCCTTAAGTACTCTGGGATGCAGACTAGCAGGCCCTGTGGATTTATCGGCCTTCAATCCCATCAATTTCCCTAACACAATTTCCTGACCAATAAGGATTTCCTTCAGTTCCTCCTTCTCGCCTGACCCTTGGTCCCCTAGTATTTCCGGAAGGTTATATGTGTCTTCCTTCGTGAAGACAGAACCAAAGTATTTGTTCAATTGGTCTGCCATTTCTTTGTTCCCCATTATAAATTCACCTGATTCTGACTGCAAGGGACCTACATTTGTCTTCACATATCTATGGAAGCTTTTGCAGTTAGTTTTTATGTTCCCAGCAAGCTTCCTCTCATACTCTATTTCCCCCCTCCTAATTAAACCCTTTGTCCTCCTCTGCTGAATTCTAAATTTCTCCCAGTCCTCAGGTTTGCTGCTTTTACTGGCCAATTTATATGCCTCTTCCTTGGATTTAATACTATCCCTAATTTCCCTTGTTAGCCATAGTTGAGCCATCTTCCCCATTTTGTTTTCACTCCAGACAGGGATGTACAATTGTTGAAGTTTATCCATGTGATCTTTAAATGTTTGCCATTGCCTATCCACCATCAACCCTT